>NW_025966779.1:28009-28408 GCF_021869965.1 Rhincodon typus | reverse complement strand
ACCCCTACACACATACACATGCACCTCTACACACATACAGACACACCCCTTCACACACACCAGTACACACACACACACGCACACACACACACACCCCTGCACACACACACACCCCTCCACACACGCACACACACACACCTTCATACACCCCTACACACACACACCCCTACACAAACACACACACACCCCTAAACACACAAACACACACCCCTACACACACACACACACACAACCCTACACACACACCCCTACACACGCACACACACCCCTACACACACACACACACACCCCTACACACATGCACACATAGCCCTTCATACATCCCTACACACACACACACACACACACAGATACACCCCTTCATACACACACACCCCTACACACACACACACTTTCACA
>NW_025966779.1:27738-27909 GCF_021869965.1 Rhincodon typus | reverse complement strand
ACACACACATGGCTACACACGCAGTCACACACACAGACCGCTAGATCCACACACACACAACCCCCCCCCACACATACACCCTGACCCACACACACCCTTACACACACACACACCCTTACACACACCCCCCGCACACACACATTGCTTCACACCCCCCACACACACACCCAC
>NW_025966779.1:26810-27238 GCF_021869965.1 Rhincodon typus | reverse complement strand
ACACACGTACCTCTACACACATACAGACACACCCCTTCACACACACCAGTACACACACACACCAGTACAAACACACACCCCTATACACACACCCACATACACCCCTACACACACCCCTACACATACACACCTTCACACACATACCCCGACACACACACACACCCTGACACACACACATACCCTGACACACACACACCCCTGCACACACACACAACCCTACACACACACACAAACCTACACACACACCCCTACACACACACACCCCTACACACACCTACACATAGACGCACCCCAACACAGACACACACCCCTACACACATGCACACACAGCCCTTCATACATCCCTACACACACATACACACACACCTACACACACGCACTCACATCCCCTCATACATCCCTAAACACACACACCCGTACACACATAC
>NW_025966779.1:26358-26710 GCF_021869965.1 Rhincodon typus | reverse complement strand
ACACACACACATACACACACACACACACACACACAGCCCTACACACACACCCCAACACACACATACATATACACCTACACACATAGACACACACACATACCCATACACACACCTACACACATACACCTCTATACATTCTCACACTCACACCCCCTACACACACGAACACACACACACACCCCTATACACAAACATACCCCTACACACACACACACACACCTACACACATGGACACACACACATACACACACACACGTACCCCTACACACATACACCTCTGCACATTCTCATGCTCACACCCCTAAACACACACACACCCCTACACACAGACACACCCCAACACATACACACC
>NW_025966779.1:26026-26258 GCF_021869965.1 Rhincodon typus | reverse complement strand
CACACACACAAACACCCCTACACACAAACACACACCACTGCACACAAACACACACTAATACACACACATGGCTACACACGCAGTCACACACACAGACCGCTAGATCCACACACACACAACCCCCCCCCCACACATACACCCTGACCCACACACACCCTTACACACACACACACCCTTACACACACCCCCCCGCACACACACATTGCTTCACACCCCCCACACACACACCCAC
>NW_025966779.1:25141-25526 GCF_021869965.1 Rhincodon typus | reverse complement strand
ACACACATTCAGTCTCTCACACACACAATCACTCACACTCACACACATTCAGTCACACACACACACGCACTCACACACACACACACACTCACACACACACACACTCACACACATTCAGTCACACACACACACTCACACACACACATTCAGTCACACACACACACTCACACACACACATTCAGTCTCACACACACACACTCACACACATTCAGTCTCTCTCACACACACACACACACATTCAGTCACACACAGATACACATACTCACACACACACATACATACTCACACACACACATATATACTCACACACACACACATACACACACTCACACACATTTAGTCACACACACACACACACTCACACACATTCAGTCACACACACACA
>NW_025966779.1:24476-25041 GCF_021869965.1 Rhincodon typus | reverse complement strand
ACACACACACACACACATTCACACACACACACACATTCAGTCACACACACACACACATTCAGTCACACACGTGCACACACATACATTCAGTCTCTCTCACACACACACACACACATACACACACTAACTCACACACACACACACACTCACACTTTCCCACACCCACGCGCACACAAAGTCTCATTCTCTCGCTCTGTCTCACACACACTCCCTCATACACACACACTCTCTCTCCCTCACACACACATACACACTCTCTCTCCCTCACACACACACACTCGCTCCCTCACACACACACACATGCTTCTTCCCTCACACACACACACACTCCCTCATACACACACACACTCCCACAAACACACACTTTTCCACATACACACACGCACACACTATCCCATGCACAGACACACAATATCCCACGCACAGACATATACACACACACTCCCTCACATACACACACACACAATCCCTGCCTCCCTGACACAACACACTACTTTCCTCACACACACACACTTGCTCCTCCCTCAACCACATTCCCTCGCTCTCACACACACACACTCCCACG
>NW_025966779.1:22824-23976 GCF_021869965.1 Rhincodon typus | reverse complement strand
AAGTGTGTGTGTGTTTGTGGGAATGTGTGTGTGAGAGTGTGTGTGTGAGGAAGGGAGCATGTGTGTCTGTGAGGGAGGGTGTGTGTGAGAGAAAGAAACTGTGTGTGAGTGAGTGAGTGAATGAGGGAGTGTGCATGTGTGAGGGAGAGAGCGAGAGACATTGTGTGTGTGTGTGGGTAAGTTTGTGTGTGTGTGTGTGTGTGCATGTGTGAGGGAGGGAGTGTGTGTGTGCGTGAGGGATAGTGTGTATGTATGTATGTGTGTGTGTAGGAAAGTATCTGTGTGTGTGTGTGACCGTGGGAGTGTGTGTGTGTGAGAGCGAGGGAATGTGGTTGAGGGAGGGAGCCAGTGTGTGTGTGTGAGGAAAGTAGTGTGTTGTGTCAGGGAGGCAGGGATTGTGTGTGTGTGTATGTGAGGGAGTGTGTGTGTATATGTCTGTGCGTGGGATATTGTGTGTCTGTGCGTGGGATATTGTGTGTCTGTGCATGGGATAGTGTGTGCGTGTGTGTTTGTGGGAATGTGTGTGTGAGAGTGTGTGTGTGTGAGGGAGCGAGTGTGTGTGTGTGAGGGAGAGAGAGTGTGTATGTGTGTGTGAGGGAGAGAGAGTGTGTGTGTGTATGAGGGAGTGTGTGTGAGACAGAGCGAGAGAATGAGACTTTGTGTGCGCGTGGGTGTGGGAAAGTGTGAGTGATTGTGTGTGTGTGTGACTGAATGTGTGTGTGAGACTGAATGTGTGTGTGTGAGTGTGTGTGTGTGACTGAATGTGTGTGTGTGTGTGTGTGTGAGTGAGTGTGAGTGTGTGTGTGTGACTGAGTGTGTTGTGTGTGTGTGTGTGACTGAGTGTGTGTGTGTGTGTGTGTGACTGAGTGTGTGTGTGTGTGTGACTGTGTGTGTGTGTGTGTGTGAGACTGAATGTGTGTGTGTTTGTGACTGAATGTGTGTGTGTGTGACTGAATGTGTGTGTGTGTGTGTGTGTGAGACTGAATGTGTGTGAGTGCGTGTGTGTGTGTGAGTGCGTGTGTGTGTGACTGAATGTGTGTGAATGAGTGTGTGTGAGTGTGAGAGACTGAATGTGTGTGAGTGATTGTGTGTGTGTGTGACTGAATGTGTGTGTATGTGACTGAATGTGTGAGTGTGTGACTAAATGTGTGT
>NW_025966779.1:22055-22324 GCF_021869965.1 Rhincodon typus | reverse complement strand
TAAACATTTAGTGCACGCACACACACAAACATAAACATTTAGTGCACACACACACACAAACAAACATTCAGTGCACACAGACACACACACAAACATAAACATTCAGTGCACACAGATACGCACAAACATAAACATTTAGTGCGCACACAGACACACACACAAACATAAACATTCAGTGCACACAGACAAGCACACACACATTCAGTGCACACAGACACACACACACACACACACAAACATTCAGTGCACACAGACACACACACAAACAT
>NW_025966779.1:21265-21955 GCF_021869965.1 Rhincodon typus | reverse complement strand
GTGCACACAGACACACACACACACACATTCAGTGCACACAGACACACACACACATTCAGTGCACACAGACACACACACACAATCATTCAGTGCACACAGACACACACACACACACATTCAGTGCACACAGACACACACACACACACACACATTCAGTGCACACAGACACACACACACACACATTCAGTGCACACAGACATACACACACACACACACATTCAGTGCACACAGACATACACACACACACATTCAGTGCACACAGACATACAAACACACATTCAGTGCACACAGACACACACAAACGTAAACATTTAGTGCACACACACACACAAACGTAAACATTTAGTGCACACACACACGAACATAAACATTCAGTACACACAGACACACACACAAACAGAAACATTTAGTGCACACACACGCACACACAAACAAACATTCAGTGCACACAGACACACACACAAACATAAACATTCAGTGCACACAGACACGCACAAACATAAACATTTAGTGCGCACACTCACACAAACATAAACATTCAGTGCACACAGACACACATGCAGACAAACATTCAGTGCACACAGACACACACACACAAACATTCAGTGCACACAGACACACACACACACATTCAGTGCACACAGACACACACACACATTCAGTGCACACAGACACACACACACACACACA
>NW_025966779.1:20277-20765 GCF_021869965.1 Rhincodon typus | reverse complement strand
ACACACACACACACACACACACACACAGTGGTGACGGATAAAGGAGGAGGCCCAGTAGGAGACAGGTGAAGGAAGAAGCGGGGATGGGTCCTATACACAGTTACACACAGAACGAAATATGCACACACACAGTCTTTTCCCCGAAACCTGCACGTTCCCCCCTCCTCCCCAGCCCCATCATCGCCTTCCATCCTGCCCGTTAGACCCCGCGTGGGGTAAAAGTGATATCAACTATAGCCGACACACACAGACACACAGAGACACACACACACGATTACACCACGACAAAGGCGAAGGGATTCCTACAGCTCGGTGGGCGAGACACACAGAGAGAAACTTTTGTTTTCAGTGCCCACACACACACACACACACACAAACACATCTGTCCCCTTCCTCCCCCACCCTCACCGTGGTTCTGTCACCGATTCCGTCTCTGAGCAGCGAGGTGGGTGGTGGGGCGCTACGCACTTAAATTAACGACGGCAGCA
>NW_025966779.1:19967-20177 GCF_021869965.1 Rhincodon typus | reverse complement strand
ACACACACACACACACACACACACACAGTGGTGACGGATAAAGGAGGAGGCCCAGTAGGAGACAGGTGAAGGAAGAAGCGGGGATGGGTCCTATACACAGTTACACACAGAACGAAATATGCACACACACAGTCTTTTCCCCGAAACCTGCACGTTCCCCCCTCCTCCCCAGCCCCATCATCGCCTTCCATCCTGCCCGTTAGACCCCGC
>NW_025966779.1:18549-19467 GCF_021869965.1 Rhincodon typus | reverse complement strand
GCCCCCTCCCTCTCCATGTCTCTCCCTGTGCCACCCCCAAACCCTGGCAGGGATTCAGGGAGAAAAGAGCAACAAAAGTTGTGGGCACTTTGTTTGAAAAGTTTGGAGTGAGTTGGGAGCATTTGTTTTCGCCTGACGGCTTTCTGTGCCGAGATATTTGTGGATGAGACTGGGAGAATTGGGTATCTTTCTGTTGCAAATGGTTGCTAAGGGAAGAGAGAGTTTTCAGTAATGTCTTTTTCCTGTGGGTCAGCATATTTTCACTGTGCTCGACTGAGACAGAATGAGCCCAGATCCGGATGAACATTCCATTGCGAAATTCTACACGACCTCAGCCAAGCACCGTAACAGCCCCTTGTGTACAAATGTGTTCTTTTAAGCAGTGTCCTTGTTAAGAGAATATGTGTGTGTATGTATGTGTGTGTATATATATATATATATATATATACACATACATGTGTGTGTGTGTTCGCTTTGAAGCAGTTGGGGCTTGTTAGTGTTTTTGTTGTTGTGTAAACAAGTGTTGGTTGCAGATTTGTGAAGTTGCATCTTGCGTGGCCTTTTCTAAAAAAAAATCCATCAGTTTCTCCCCTCCCTTCCCCCTTCTCTCTCACACACACACACCATCCCATTGCCGTTGCCACAACAGATCCTGTTTAATGCACTCTCTAAATAGGCACCTCACCTGAGCTAAACAGCAGCATACAGGGGATTAATTTGGTTTGCTGTTTCTCTCTGAGAGATCTAGCACTGCCCTCTTTTATTTTAGAAAATAGCAAGCTGGTTTCATTTACAAGGCTATTAGCAAGGGGAAGCTATATGTTCATACAATAGTTTTGTGTGTGTGTCTGTGTGTGTGTGTGTGTGTCTGTGTGTGTGTGTGTGTGTGTGTCTGTGTGTGTGTGTGTGTGTGTCTGT
>NW_025966779.1:17833-18049 GCF_021869965.1 Rhincodon typus | reverse complement strand
ACACACACACACACTCACTCACACTCACACACGCAGTCACACACACTCACACACATACTCACACACACACTCACACACAGACACACACGCACACTCACACACACAGACACTCTCACACACAGACACACACACACACATACACACACACACACACACACACATACACACACACACACACTCACACACACAGACACTCTCACACACAGACACACACAC
>NW_025966779.1:13396-16947 GCF_021869965.1 Rhincodon typus | reverse complement strand
TGTGTGTGTGTGTGTGTGTGTGTGTGTGTGTGTGTGTGTGTGTGTGTCTGTGTGTGTGTGTGTGTGTCTGTGTGTGTGTGTGTGTGTGTGTGTGTCTGTGTGTGTGTGTGTGTGTGTGTGTGTGTGTCTGTGTGTGTGTGTGTGTGTGTGTGCGTCTGTGTGTGTGTGTATGTGTGTGTGTGTGTGTCTGTGTGTGTGTGTGTGTGTGTGCGCGTATGTGTGTGTGTATGTGTGTGTGTGTGTGTATGTGGGTGTCTGTGTGTGTCCTTCACTTGCTCTGAAGGACCTCCATGTTGGATACCAACATCTCAGAGTAGGCACCATGGCTACTGGCCACATGCACCCAACATCCACAGACATTGGCATCCAACTTATAGAGCCATAGAGCACGGAAACAGACCCTTCAGTCCAACTTGTCTGTGCTGACCAGATATTCTAGTTGTTGTCATAGTTTTTGTTGAATCCCCGGATTAAGCTCTGCTGGTTCATGGAAACTGAACAGAACTTGTATTTATATAGACCTTTAAAGTAATCAAATATCCCTAGTCTCTTCAGAGGAGGGTATAATCAGGAAAAAGAAGGCCCTGAATCAACAGACAAACATTAGGACAGGAGACAATAAGTTTAATCAGAGAGGTCAGTGTGTCTTAAAAGAGGAGGAGAGAGGTAGAGAGCCAGAGTTTGCAGAAAACTGAATTCTTGGGGGATTGTAGGGCTGAAGCACATTACTCAAATAAGGAGAGGTGAACCAATGAAAGAATTGGATCTGGGGCGTATTGGTCATAATCTAAGCTGTGTGAAGGAGCAAAAGAGGTGTC
This sequence comes from Rhincodon typus, assembly GCF_021869965.1. Lineage (NCBI taxonomy): Eukaryota > Metazoa > Chordata > Chondrichthyes > Orectolobiformes > Rhincodontidae > Rhincodon > Rhincodon typus. Next base: position 16,129 of record NW_025966779.1, on the reverse strand, counting down.
AGTTTTTGGGTGAAATATTAAAACCAAAGTATAATTGTTTGTTCAAGTGGCTATAAAAAATCTTATTTGAAGAGTATTTGATGTTCCAGCCAACATTTATCCTGCTATTAACATCAAGGAAATCAAATTAACTGATCATGTATCTTACTATTATTTGTGGCATCTTACATGGTACACATTAGCTATGCCAATTGTTTATCAATAAAGCTGACTACAACCCACATGTAATTAATTGACTGTGAAGCACTTTGCGATCTTCTGAGGATATGAATGAAATGATCTAAATATAAATTCCATCTTTCTATTAAATTGTTCCAGATTAGCGCAAATCTGACCAGTACACCTATATCACTGGATTTTCTTACAGACAGCTAATTTACAGAATTATTCAAGTACGAGTGCAGACAGTCATCCCTGGTGATGGGGCTGGAAAGTTGCCTGTAAATATAATTTTAAAAGACATGGAGAATAGAGACCTGGCAACAAAATCCAAAATCCCTTACAAACTCAGCCTAGACTTCACAGGAATTTCAACCCATAGCCAAAGCTGGATCGAGTTGGGGCTATGAAGAAACAAGTAAACATTGGGGGACAGAGCTGAGGAAGGGTCATCGGACCCGAAATGTTAACTCTGATTTTTCTTCACAGGTTCTGTCAGACCTGCTGAGATTGTTCAGCAACTTCTGTTTTTGTTATTAGACCTCATTGTGTGTTGTATTTACACTGCTACCTTGTTCAAGCAGTGAGGTGAGATAGTTTTCTTGTTGGCTGTTCAAGCTGGACCCTTTGTGTTGGTCAGGAGGTCTTACCTTGATTACAAATCTCCAATTAGCTTATGGTCAGGTGGACAGGTCGTGTGGGAACAGGACAACAGAAGAAAACCCCCCGATTCTAACAGGACAACATCCTGTCTCTCAATGCAGTGAAATAATAAAGAATTGGAAGGTAGCTAGCTATTCTCATCTATCATTTGCCTGTAATCTGCTGCCTCTAACAGGTGAACAGAACAATAAGTGTCCCAGTGCTCAGTATCTTTAGTAGAGAAGACAGGGCAGCATGGTGGCTCAGTGGTTAGCACTGCTGCCTCACAGCACCAGGGACCCGGGTTTGATTCCACCCTTGGGCGACTGTCTGTGTAGAGTTTGCACATTCTCCCTGTGTCTGCATGGGTGTGCTCCGGTTTCCTCCCACAATCCAAAGATGTGCAGGTTAGGTGGATTGGTCGTACTAAATTGCCCGTAGTGTTCAGGGATGTGTAGGTTAGGTGGGTGGGATGCTTTGAGGGTTGGTGTGGACTTGTTGGGCCAAAGGGCCTGTTTCCACACTGTAGGGATTCTATGAGAACTGAAGTGACTTGGAAAGATTGAAGATCAGAAGAAGCTAAAGGACAATTTGTTGAATTCTGTGGATGTTATTGAGCCATATTTGTCAAATATCATTTTCCTTCTACCCATAACATCTATGTTTTGCTTATCCGTGTCTGTCTGCATGCATGCTTGGAGGTTTAAGAAGGAGTAGAGTTTAAGTTAGTGAGTTATAAGCTGATAAGTTTTATTTTGTTTGCGTGTGGTTCAAACTGATTTGTCTGTGACAAGCAACAACAGTTTATTGATAACTACCAAAACCTGGCCATTCTTATTCTATGAACCTGAGTTTGCCGGGCAAGTGCATTGGGGATTTAAAATAATTTGATTAAATCTTTAACTCTTATGGTGACCCCTGGGTTAGTGGGCCTTGAGTTTCAGCGCACTTTCCAAGTGGGTGATACATTGAAAACAAGATGGCGGCAGAGGAGGGTCCTAAGTTGGAACTCGCCTGCTCTGTCCATTTCTTTTCCTCTTTTCTCCTTTCTTTTTCTTCTTCTCTTTCTCTCTCTACTTACCTCCATTCCTCGGACAGCTTTGGTGTTGGAGAAGAGTTGAGCCTGTATGGATTTGAGTGACTCCAGGCCTCAAAGAAGTCCAATGCAGACTCCCAGCCTCAAGGTGAAGCCCAGTATGGATTCCCTGCTTTAGAATGACTGTAATGCTGAACTTTTACCTTTATTTCGTTAGTTTTCTAATTTACACCAGAGATTTTGTACCTAGGTATATTTGTAGATAAGATGGTGTTGGAAATGGCGACATTGTACACTTTTTGTTGTACTCATGTATCCCTGTACTTGAGAACATCTGACAATAAAACCTAATTCTAATTCAAAACTCTCATTTTAACAGGTGGGAGAGAAATATTCTCACCGTCTACATGCAGTGCGGTGTGGCTCAGTGGTTAGCACTGTGGCCTCACAGTACCAGGGACCCAGGTTGATTCCACCCTCGGGCGACTGTCTGCGTGGAGTTTGCACATTCTCCCCGTGTCTGCGTGGGTTTCCTCCGGGTGCTGTGGTTTCCTCCCACCGTCCAAAGGTGTGCAGGTTAGGTGTTAGGGCCATACGGCAGTGGGGGTAGGTCTGGGTGGGATGCTCTCTGGAGGGTTGGTATGGACTGAATAGCCTGCTTCCACACTGTAGGGATTCTATGATTATAATTGGTCGAAAAGGCCTGTGAAAACCTAAATAGCAGCAGTGCATTAGGTTTGAAAAAGCCATTGTAGGTATGGCTTAAAATTGTTGAAAATGCCTCTCCAAAAGAAGAGATAGTGAGAACTGTAGATGCTGGAGTCAGAGATAACAGTGTGGAGCTGGAGGAACACAGCAGGCCAGGCAACATCAGAGGAGCAGGAAAATTGACGTTT
>NW_025966779.1:11558-12896 GCF_021869965.1 Rhincodon typus | reverse complement strand
TATACAGTGACAGACCTGTCCCCACTGGTACTGTACCCCAGTGTTATACAGTGACAGACCTGTCCCCACCGGTACTGTACCCCAGTGTTATACAGTGACAGACCTGTCCCCACCGGGACTGTATCCCAGTCAGCAGGCCTGGAGAAGGATCCAACTGGATCCAAGCTGTATGCACACACTTCCAGGTTCTGAGAAATAAACTCCATCGAGGATAGACCCAGAGTCCTTAAACGTTCCTCATTTGTTAAACTTTTCAATCCTGGGAACATTCTTGTGAACCTCCTCTGGACCACGAGGATCTGGTCCAATCAGGGAGCCCTGGCTGACAGATAGAAACAGGAGTGTCAGAGGTTCGGCTCACTCTGAGAGCTGGCTCTGAGGGAGCTGGGTCAGTGTCAGGGACTCACCACGTGTAAATAAAGGGTGACTTGGTGACAGGGTACCAGCCTCTGTGAAGTTAATTCAAACAATTTGTGTCTGAAATTTCCAACTTCAATGAGTCCCACTTATGAAAGCAAAATTAAATTAACTCGCACACGCATCTGTAGAAAGAGATCCACACTCACATGAATCTTACGCGTGACTTTTGAGGACCATTCAGCCCATCACATCCATTCCAGCCCCTTGAGAAGTCGATCCCTTTCTCACTGTCTCTGCCTCTCTCTCAGCCTACATATCTTCTCCCCCCTCCAACCCCAACCCGATAAGGATTTACTCGGGATAAGGGAGCCTCAGTTCACGAGGATAGAACCTGGGATTGTTGCCCTCGGAGTGGGTAAGGTAAAGCAGGAGATTGAATCAGGGTGATCAGAATCACCGGGGGTGAGGGAACGTGTTCTCCTTGAGTGGATGAGGGAACACTGTTTGTTTTCGGGGGCTGGAGGAAGACACAGATAGATGCGCGCACATATACACACACACACACACACACACACACAGAGACACACACACACACACACACAGACACACACACACACACAGACACACAGACAGACACACAGACACACACACGCTCACACACACAGACATACACAGACACGTACACACAGACACGCACACACACACAGACAGATGCGCACGCACACACAGACACACAGACGTGCACACACACACACAGACGCGCACACACACACAGACAGATGCGCACACAGACGCGCGCACACACACACAGACACACACACACACACACAGACGCACACACACACACAGACAGACGCACACACACACAGACGCGCACACACACAGACGCGCACACACAGACGCGCACACACACACAGATGTGCACACACAGACACACACACACACACACAGACAGACGCACACACACAGACACGCACA
>NW_025966779.1:11084-11458 GCF_021869965.1 Rhincodon typus | reverse complement strand
ACACACACACAGACGTGCACACACAGACACACACACACACACACACAGACAGACGCACACACACAGACGCGCACACACACACACACGCGCACACATACACACACACATGCGCATATACACACACAGATGTGCACACATACACACACAAACACACACAGACACGCACACACACAGACACGCACACGCACACACACACACACAGACGTGCACACACACACACAGACACGCACACACACACAAATGCACACACACATGCGCGCGCACACACACACACACACAGACGCACACACACACACACAGACAGACGCACACACACATGCGCGCGCGCACACACACACACAGACGCGCACACACACACACAGATGCAGAGAGAC
>NW_025966779.1:9239-10584 GCF_021869965.1 Rhincodon typus | reverse complement strand
GTGTGAGTGTGTGTGTGTGTGTGTGTGTGTGTGTCTGTGTGTGTCTGTGTGTGTGTCTGTGTGTGTCTGTGTGTGTCTGTGTGAGTGTGTGTGAGTGTGTCTGTGTGTCTGTGTGTGTGTGTGTGTGTGTCTGTGTGAGTGTGTGTGTCTGTGTGTGTGTGAGTGTGTGTGTCTGTGTGTGTGAGTGTGTGTGTCTGTGTGAGTGTGTGTGTGTGTGTGTGTCTGTGTGTGTGTGTGTCTGTGTGTGTGTGTCTGTGTGTGTGTGTGTCTATGTGTGTGTGTGTGTCTGTGTGTCTGTGTGTGTGTGTGTGTGTGTGTCTGGGCTGTTGATGGACCACAGATGAAGTCACTGCTGTTTATTATAGTCCTGTGTCTTTCCAATAAACAGTTACTTTGGTGAATTACCTTTGTCCTGAACAGCAGTCACTCGGGCACATTTGTCATCTCTAATCTAATCTGATCTAATCTAATGTGATCTGATCTGATCTAATCTGATTTGATCTAATCTGATCTAAACTGATCCGATCTGATCTAATCTAATCTAATTTGTTCTGATCTGATCTAATCTAATCTGATCTGATCGAATCTATCACACACAGAGGGTGGTGCGTGTATGGAACAAGCTGCGAGAGGAGATGGTGGAGGTTGGTACTATTAAAAGCTATCTGGATGGGTGTATGAATAGGAAGGGTTTAGAGGGATGTGGGTCAATTGTTAGGAATGGAATGAGATTAAATTAGGATATCTGGTAAGCATGGACTGGTTGGACCATAGGGTCTGTTTCCATGCTGTATGGCTCTGTGTTTTTGTGTGGTGATGTGCGGAAGTGGATATGGCACACGGAATCTCCTGGGAAAGGGTGATGACAACGGACCCTGTCCTTGGTGGGGAAATGTGCAAAGAAAAGCCCGTTTGACCATAGGTCCATCAGGAAGTGGTCAGCACATAGTGTACTTGAGACCCTGAGGGAAAAGGAGAGGGTGGATCCTGTCGTGTGGTTCCCTGAGCAGACTGTCAAAGTCATTTGGCAAAATGCCTCCTCACCAGAACTTTCCAACAAGCACCAGGACATTGCTTTTGGCTGGTGGTGAGAAGGGCACTACCTGTGAGATCCTTCTTCTATGCCCAGACTCTTTGTGACACAAGCTGCTCTCAAAGTGGCTGCGGGGTGGGGGTGGTGGCGGTCACGGGGGTGGTGGTGGTGGGGGTGGGGGGTGGAGTTGACACTGTCACACACCTCTTGCTGGAACGTGCCTTTGCAAAGGAAGTCTGGAGGAAAATGCAGTGGTTGGTGTCGAGGTTCACCCTGAGCAGCTCCATGACACAGGACTCTGTGCTCTACGGG
>NW_025966779.1:8189-8739 GCF_021869965.1 Rhincodon typus | reverse complement strand
GGTAGGTGTGGGTCTGTAGGTGAGGGTGGGGGTATAGGTGGGTGTAGATCTGTAGGTGAGGGTGGGGGTATAGATGGGTATGGGTCTGTAGGTGAGGGTGGGGGTGTAGGTGGGTGTGAGTCTGTAGGTGAGAGTAGGGGTATAGGTGGGTGTAGGTCTGTAGGTGAGGGTGGGGGTATAGATGGGTGTGGGTCTGTAGGCGAGGGTTGGGGTGTAGGTGAGTGTGTAGGTGCGCGCGAGGGAATGTAGGTAGGTGTGGGTCTGTAGGTGAGGGTGGGGGTATAGGTGGGTGTAGGTCTGTAGGTGAGGGTGGGAGTATAGATGGGTGTGGGTCCATAGGTGAGGGTGGGGGTGTAGGTGGGTGTGGGTCTCTAGGTGAGAGTGGGGGTATAGGTGGGTGTAGGTCTGTAGGTGAGGGTGGGGGTATAGATGAGTGTGGGTCTGTAGGCGAGGTTTGGGGTGTAGGTGGGTGTGTAGGTGAACGCGAGGGAATGTAGGTAGGAGTGGGTCTGTAGGTGAGGGTGCGGGTGTAGGTGAGTGTGGTGGGGTG
>NW_025966779.1:6853-7689 GCF_021869965.1 Rhincodon typus | reverse complement strand
ACCCACCTATACCCCCACCCTCACCTACAGACCCACACCTACCTACATTCCCTCGCGCGCACCTACACACTCACCTACACCCCAACCCTCGCCTACAGGCCCACACCCATCTATGCCCCCACCCTCACCTACAGACCTACACCCACCTATACCCCTACTCTCACCTACAGACTCACACCCACCTACACCCCCACCCTCACCTACAGACCCACACCCACCTATACCCCCACCCTCACCTACAGACCCACACCCACCTGTACCCCCACCCTCACCTACGGACCCACACCCACCTACACCCCGTACCACCAGCTATGATCCCACCACAAGCTGTGACCCTAAAATGAATTACGAACCTGCCTAAAGTCACAATCCTGTTATATTCTGTGACCCATGCTAACCTGTGACCCCAATGTAACACACAGCCCTCCCATTAACCCTGACCCAGCCCTAACCCGTCCCCCTACCATCACATACTTGATGTCTTCACCTACCACCCTTACCCTAACTCTGAAATCCCAGTTAGCTCCGTGCTCACTATAACCCCATTCCAAAAACATCTCCCAATCCTCATCAATCACCTTCTCACCATATCCCTCAAACCCCATATCCTTCAATCTCCACATCCCTTAAACTCCAAACCCCTCAAACCCCATACCCCTCAAACTCCATATCCTCAAACTCCATATCCCTCAAATCCCATATCCCTCAACCCCATATCCCTCAAACCCCATATCCCTCAAACTCCATATACTTCAATCCCCATATCCTTCAATCTCCTCATCCCTCAATCTCCATATCCCTTAATCCCCATCCACTCACCTTCTCCCCATATCCCT
>NW_025966779.1:5748-6843 GCF_021869965.1 Rhincodon typus | reverse complement strand
CTCCATATCCCTTAATCCCCATCCACTCACCTTCTCCCCATATCCCTCAATCTTCATATCCCTCAAACCCCATATCCCTCAAACCCCATCTCCCTCAATCCCCAAATCCCTTAAACCCCATATCCCTCAATCGCCATATCCCTGAAATGCCATATCCTTCAAACCCCATATCCTTCAATCTCCACATCCCTCAATCCCCATTCCCCTCAAACCCCATATCCCTTAATCCCCATATTCCTCAACCTCCATTTCCCTTAATCCCTATCCACTCACCTTCTCCCCATATCCCTCATACCCCATATTACTCAATCCCCATATACCCTCAAACCCCATATCCCTCAATCTCCACATCCCTCAATCCACAAATTCCTCAATCTCCATACTCCTTAATCCTTATTCACTCAATGTCTCACCATATCCCTCAATTCCCAAATCCCACAAATCCCTCTATCCCTATAACCCACAATCTCCAAATCCTTCAATCCACGACCACAAACCTTCTCCCCATATCCTTCAATCCCATTATTCCTCTATTTCCACCCTCAGCCTCCATCCCTCAACCCACTTAACTTCTCCCTGTTTCCTTCAATCCTCACCCTCTCACCATTTTCCTCAATGCTCATCCACCGCAGTATCCCTCAAACACCATCCACTCAACTTCTCACTGTATCGCTCAGTTGGGACTGACGTTCCCTCTCCCTCACTGCTCACCATCCTCAGTTTTACTCACTCATTCCTCCTTCTCCTCTACCTCAGGATGATCATGAGATCAGCATCGAAGAGCTTGAAGACAAATATGAAACAAGCATTGAACGGGTAAGCAAGCTCCCATACACACTCACACACACACACACCCGGACACACAAACACACACACACTCACACACACACACACACACACACACACACACACACACACACACACACACACACACACACACACACACACACACACACACACACACACACACACACACACACACACACACACACACACACACACACACACACACACACACACACACACTCACACACACACACACACACACACACACACACACACTCACACACACACACACACACACACAGACACACA
>NW_025966779.1:4693-5248 GCF_021869965.1 Rhincodon typus | reverse complement strand
CACTCACACACTCAAACACATACACTCACACTCAAACACACACAGACCCAAACACATGCATACTCACACTCAAACACGTACACACACACACTCAAACACATACACACTCATACTCAAACACACACTCACACTCAAACACATACATACACACTCAAACACACACTCAAACACATACACACTCACACTCAAACACACACTCACACTCAAACACATACATACACACTCAAACACATACACACTCAAACACACACTCACACTGAAACACATACGCACACACTCACACATACACACACACTCAATCACACACACACTCACACTCAATCATACACACATTCACACTCAAACACACACATACATTCAAACACACACATACTCAAACACATACACACACACTCAAACACATACACACTCACACTCACACATACATTCAAACACACACACACTCAAACACACACACACTCAAACACACACATACTCACACTCAAACACATACACACTCACAGTCACGCTCACACATACACACACACTCAAACACACACACTCACACTCAAACAC
>NW_025966779.1:3267-4193 GCF_021869965.1 Rhincodon typus | reverse complement strand
CACTCACACACACACTCACACACACACACACTCACACACACACACACTCACACTCACACACACACACACACACTCACTCACATACACATACACACACTCACACACACACTCACACACACACACACTCACACACACACACACACACACCCCTATACACACACACACTCACACAAATACACCCATACACACACAGACACACGCACATCCCCATACACACACTCACACACACACACTCACACACACACAATTACACACACTCACACACACACAATTACACATATACACACTCACCGCTATACACACCCGCACAAATATACCCATACATACACAGACAGACGCACATCCCCATACACACACTCGCACACACACACACTCACTCCTATACACACACACACACAAATACACCCATACACACAGACACACACACATCCCCGTACACACACTCACACACACACACTCACCCCTATACACACGCACATACACAAATACAGCCATACACACACAGACACACCCATAAACACACACACACACTCACACACACTCACCCATACACACATCCATACAGACATGCACATGCACCCCCCTACACACAGACAGACAGACACACACACACGCATACACATATCCATACACACACACACACACACACCCATACACACACTCACATGCACACACAAATGCATACACATCCATACATATATCCATACACACACACACACACAAGTGCACACATACACACATCCATACACGCACATCCCATAAACATATACACACACGCGCACCCATACACACACATCCCACACACACACCCACACACAGATACAAACACATGCAAGCATGCACACTCATATACATACAGACTCCAATACACACATACACACACACACACACACATAGACACACATATACATACACACACACACACA
>NW_025966779.1:0-2767 GCF_021869965.1 Rhincodon typus | reverse complement strand
GCAGTTCTTTTGGTTTTTATTATGCAAACATATAATATCTGTTGCTGGCTTTTTTAATTTAAAAAAACAGTTACATCATTGTCCTGTTCAAAGATATGGGGAGATGTATTTTTTCTGGCCTACTACTTAAGTACGCTTGAATTGACACAGACAATTGTCAGAGATGTTATCTCCAACTCCCTTAGCTTCGTTAGTGCAGGAGTGAAGAAGGAAACGTCTTCATTGTCACAGGAGCAATGAGCTACAGTACTCTCACATCTCCAGCACTGTGTTTCCAAAATTACTTCAGAGACTTAGGCAAAAAGAATCTGCAACTTGATGAATATTTTCCCATCCTGCCTTCTTGTTCGCATACCCATGATGCAGCTCTTTGGTCAGTGTACCAGTTTCGTCTTCAATGCACCATGAGACAAAGCACCATAGGATCTTGCCACAACCTGCTTACAACCATTAGTAGAAAAGAAATACAATAGTGATTCCAAAATTCAATGTGATTGGAATGATTCAAAAGTAAATAATACCTTAACTTAGAGTTTTTGAGTGTGAGTGTGTGTGTGTGTGTGTGTGTGTGTGAGAGTATGTGTGTGTGTGTGTGTGTGTGTGTGTGTGTGTGTGTGTTTTCAATTGAGAAAATATTAATAAACTTGAAATCAATGGAGTAAAATTGCCATGACTCAGGAATAAGATCAATGGAGTAGGTTCTCGTTACAACAGTATGGCAGAGTGCAGAGATGTCTATCTTGCAGGGATAACCATACAATGGTAACAGAACTTGCTAGCTTTTTCTACTGGCAGGTAGAACTTTGTTTAGCTTAATAGAAAAAAGACAAGTTCCACATAGGACAATACATTCCTTTCTACGAGAGGTTTTATCCATGTTCCACAAAGGCAATACTTACTCAGATGACAGACATTGAATTTGCTGAATGCTGCTATGCCTGACATATGGCCTACTATCCAGGAGATGCTGTGGTAAAATACTAAACAAAAACCAAAAGAACTGCGGATGCTGTAAATAAGGAACAAAAACAAAGTTGCTGGAAAAGCTCAACAGGTCTGGCAGCATCTGTGAAAAAAAAATCAGAGTTGGCATTTCAGGTCCGGTTCTGAGGAAGAGTCACCAGACCTGAAACTTTAACTCTGATTTTTTCTTCACAGGTGCTGCCAGACCTGATGGGCTATTTCAGCAACTTCTGTTTTTGTTGCTATGGTAAAAGCTGGGCAGAGTTTATGACAAAATGCATTCAACTATGAAGGGAGGTTCCTCGAGCCTTGCAGACAAATTGCTGATTACCATGAATAGACGTTGACCTGTGAGCTGACACTTATTACTGAGATTACTTGGAAAGCAAGATGGCAGCCTAAATGATTTTCAAAATGTAATTGAAACAATTTTATTTGCTACCCTTTTATTAACTGACTGTTGTTCCCACTTACTACTTGTTACTTGGTATTTTCTGTATTTGTTCAATATGAATTTGTTGATGATTGCTGTTGGTAACTTATAAAAGACGGCCTAGAAAATGCATCAATTTCCAGAATATTCCTCCTGATAGCATACTAGGCCTGGAACTTGCAAAGAGGATTAACTTAAAAACTATCAAGGAGCAAGTGGTATGGACAGTTTAATGATCTGAGACCAGTCATGTCCACCTGATATTGCAGCATGTCTTCTAGCTACACCTGACTGGTATATGGCCAGTTGTCATTGATAGAATAGGAAACCTCCATGTGATGTTGTGTCAGGAGTAGACGGTCATTGGGCAAGCTAGCTATATCTAACATGCGGCCTTAGCAATTTTGAGTGTTGTGATATATCAGAAGTCAGGTACACACATAACTTCCATTTGCCGTTGTGATCTATTTCCAGGGAGTGAGTAATCCCTTCTATAGAATCCATAGAATCCCCACAGTGTGGAAACAGGCCATTCAGCCCAACTCTAATACACCACATTCAGCCTTTACAGTTATTTATGTGACAGGAATCTACAAGCAGCCATCTCCGTATATCTTAGTGTTCACCATTTATCAGTGCTTTTGATACCAAGTAATCACATCTCCTATCTTCATTAATGGGCACCATTAGCTTGGCTCAATTTCATCTGCTACCCATCAGCCTCTCATTTTAACCGATTTGCTGCAGAAGTGCAGAATAACCCTGAAAGTGGATCAGAGGTATACCAGGAAGGTGCTTAGAGGTTGGCACATGTTGGATGGCAGGTGTATGTGAGGCATGGATGTGACGTGTATGTGGCTGGTGTCCATGGAGTGTACCCTGAGATGTTTGACCGTGAGGTCGTTCAGAACAATTGGGGAATTGAAACTGGTAGGTGCCTTTGCTGGTTATTTTGTGCTTTCTGCTCAAGTTCATTAATTATATCTTCCAACTTGGTGCTGAGCTGCATTGAATCTATATCTCAGAACTGAAGAGTAAATGGCCAAGAGACTGCAGTAAGCAATACCTGTTTTCCATGCAGATCTATTTTCTCCTATACACCCACTCTAATGAAACAGACCAGGTTGGTGGTCTATTGAAGCAGACATTACAGGCAATTTTTGCCAGGAAATTCCATTTCCATGAATAATTTGGGAAATTCTAAATGGAAATAGTCTATTACAATTCCATGGTTATCTGATTTCCACCATAACTGTTAGAAATCCTGGAATTCCATGCTGGAAAGCAATTAAGGTGAGCATGTGACAACACAGTGTGGAGCTGAAGGAACACTGCAGGCCAGGCGGCATCAGAGGAGCAGGAAAGTTGAAG
>NW_025966778.1:0-31725 GCF_021869965.1 Rhincodon typus | reverse complement strand
TTCATCAGAAAAGCTTTTCTGATGAAGGGTCTAGGCCCGAAACGTCAGCCTCTCTGCTCCTATGATGCTGCTTGGCCTGCTGTGTTCATCCAGCCCTGCACCTTGTTGTCTTGAAAGGAATAAGACAGGATTAGGTGAAGCAGAGTTGGAGCTCTGCCCCTGGTGGATACTGGTAGTATGACAGGCATGCAAAAGCATGGTTTGTGGCTGGGGAGGACAGATTGAAGTTTGGGGAAATGGGTGGGAGCAGCATGAGACATGAGGGCTAGAAGCTTTAATACCTTCTAAAACAACTGGGACCACGTTCCAGAAAATGCGACAGGCCTTCTAACAAGCTTGCCTTAGTACCCTCCTACCCTGTAGTTGCAAACAATCTGTATCTGCGTTCAGTGGACCTGACTCAATGCCACCAACCCCCTCCCTCTCCTCCATCTCCCTAAAGTGAAAATTGTGTCTAATGAGACTCTGTAAACCAATGCTGCTGAGACTGGAAATTTTCCCATTTGAGCTACCCATATTGTTAGCAAAAATCCAGTTTTGTATGTTGTCACATCATTCAAAATCTTTTAGTATCCTAATGAATCTATCACATCTTCTAAAGTTAATTGTCACAACTAACACAATTGCCGCTATGGGTATATAGCATTATTGCTCCCATTAAATTTCCTGTTTAACTGTTGAGGTAGATTGCATTCTAATCATTGTAATGCTGTGATTAGTAGCTGCTGAGGTGGAGATGGGAAGTGAAAGAATTTGATTATAATGATTTCTTTCATTTTTATCTTAAGGCCCTGTAATCATCAGAATGATTTAAAACCTCTTGTTATTCATTGGCAGCCATTCCACATTTGTTTACAACTTATTTCAATTCAAAGCATCTATTAAGAACCGTATGAATGGAACCACTCTCAGCGTGCAACTGGAAAATAATCCATCTATAGATTTACATAAATGATCATTATTACATTTGAATGATTCTTATAACTGAACTGCTTTGGATTTTTGTACCTCAAAATCCAGATGAGGAATTAAAAAGATATTTTTTGAATAGTCACTGTAAATCTTCAATTTTTTTCAATTTTGACGACTTGTCATACAACTAGATCATTAATCTCTTCCTTATTTAACAGATGTATTTGCAGTAGTTTGTGTTTTCATTTCAGATTCCCAGTATTACAGTTCTTTCTTTATTTTATACTGTGGATATTGCGTCTTGTGCAGTCACCAATTGCTTTTTTAGTACTGCAGTGTTACAAATTCCATTCTCTGTCTCAGTGAGCAGTCCCTACTTGTTACAGACTTTGAAAATTTGAAACATTCTGCTCCAATGCATCTCGTTGGTTTCACTTGGTTGTACTTTCAACAAACTGACTGCGGCCAGAGAATCTCCAATAATGGTTTCTATTCCCACTGTGAGCATTTGGAGCCCCTCCCCCCCGCCCCCAAACCCAACTCTCGTAACTACATGCCGCAAACATGTGGTCAGTTCCTACATATGACCTACACATATATTTTCAAATTGCTTGTCAAAAATGAAGTCTAAGATGAGCCAATTAAACTCCAAAGGATTAAACCCATTAATTTATGGGTGGCATGGTGGCTCAGTGGTTAGCACTGCTGCCTCACAGCACTAGGGAACCAGGTTCAATTCCACTCCTTGGGTGACTGTCTGTGTGGAGTTTGCACATTCTCCCTGTGTCTGTGTGGGTTTCCTCCCACTCCAAAGATGTGCAGGATAGGTGGATTGACCATGCTAAATTGTCTGTAGTGTAGATTAGGTGGATTATAGGTGTATGGGTCTGGGTGGGATGCTCCAAGAGTCGGTGTGGACTTGCTGGGCCGAAGGGCCTGTTTCCACACTGTAGGGATTCTATGATCTTCAACCCTCACACATAGTACATTTACCAATGATTTTAAGTTTAACAGAGCAGATGGTCCGCTTTCAGGGAAGGGAGGGATAGGGGTATTGGGCTGTAATGTGACCCCCTTGGGCTTATACCAGATTACTCCTATCTCCAGAGACCCCAGACTCTCATCCCTTCATATCAATTCCACTGCCGGTCCCAAACTAGACTCTTACAATACTGGTCAGGCAACTATTGGGCACACACCCATCAGATCCACCAAGCCCTTCAATATACCTGCCGAAGCCAGATAATTCTCAGACAGAGTGACAGACACTGCTGTTACTGTGCTTGTTGGTGTTTGCACATGTGCAGCTGTGCTGTACAGTTGCGCAAATAGATGTAAAGGAGACAAAGTCCTGCACAAATCGCATCCCTGGGAAGGGCAGAAAATTGGATATTTGGTGATAGGTCAAATTTTGAGATGGTTCTGAAATATCCAGGACTGCCGGTCACCCTGAAGCAGACTGCGAGACAGTCTCCCTATTTTCGTCACCCAAGGATTCACCAGCATCATGTTTGACAGGACCCTTGGCCATGTCTGACCCATCTCCTGCACTCTGGCCCCCACCCCTTCTCTCTCCTCCCACAACAGTGACAGGTCCTCTGGTCCTCACTTCCCATCCTACCTGCAGCCCCAGCCAAAGAATCATTAGCTGCTATTTCTGCCACCTCCAACAGGATGCCACCACCAGACACATATTCTCCTACCATTCCTTACATCCTTCCATAAGGACCTTTCCCTCCAGAATGCCCTGGTCCACTCCTCCTTCACTTCTAACACCTCCTCACAGACCCATAGCACCTTCCTGTGCAACCGCAGGAGGAGTAATATCTGTATGCTTCCCTCCATCTTCTCTTACTATCCAAGAGTCCAGACACACCTTCCAGGTAAAACAGTGATTTACCTGCTTTTCGCTCAATCTAGTCTCCAGTATTCGCTGCTAACAATGTAGTTCCATCTACAATGGGGAGATGAAGTGGAGACTGGGTGACTGCTTTGCAGAACACCCATGTTCTATGTGCAAAAATGATGCCGAGCTTCCAACTGCCTGCCACTTCAACACCCCACCGTGTTCCCTGGCCAACTTCTCTGTATCAGGCTTGCTGTAGTGCTCTAGTGAGGCTCAGTGCAAACTGGAAGGACAGCAACTCCCTTTCAGCCAGGGGATCCTGAAACCTTCAGGAATCAATATCAGGTTCAAAAATATTATACCCTGAACACCTTCTTCCATGTTCTTTACACACCCCCACACCCCTGGCCTGGCATGACATGGAGATAGCAAGAACTGCAGATGCTGGAGTCAGAGTCAATACAGTGTGGAGCTGGGGGAACACAGCAGGTAAAGGCAGCATCAGAGGAGCAGGTTGGGACCCTTCATCACATGATTCAGGCCCTTCACTTCATCTGATGCTGCCTGACTTGCTGTGTTCCTCCAGCTCCACACTGTACTGTCATGGCATGGACTGCACTTAGTACAGCCACCCATGTTCACCTACATATGTTTCCCCATTATCAACTTTTCTTTCTCCCTGGCTTAGCACAATTCAACCCTTTGTCAAAGTAACTGTTGTTGTCTCTCTCTCTCTGGGCTGCATTACTGCCCATCCACTCACTCTGCCACACCAGCACACCCGGTCTTCAACATGAAAAAAAAAGGTACTTTTTCCCAGCTACTGGCAATACAGAAGAAGGGTCACTCAACTCCAATGTTAATTCTACTTTCTCTCCACAGATGCTACCAGACCTGATGAGTTTCTCCAGCAATTTCTGTTTTAATTCCAGATCTCCAGCATCTTTGTTCTATTTCTTGTTCAAGCCTGAATTGAGCATCCAAACACATGTCCTCTCCATCATAAAGATCATCTCATTCTATTGCCTGATACTGTCACAGCCCCTGGCTTTAGGCACAGTCAGGAGTCTGGTCAGGGTGGCACTGTGGAGGGGATCTCTGCTTCTGGGAACGATTTATGGTCAGTCGTTTATCTCCATAGGGACCAGTCCACGGGGAGCACTGACACAGTCTTGGACAAGTGCAGCGACCAGTCAGAGGTCTGGGCTGGTCTGGCCAATCAGATCATTCCAGGGGGTGGGCTGCAGTGGTTCCCTTATGTCCATCCACAGAAACTAAGGGGGGAGGATGGAGGCTGGTGGTGGCAGAAGTACACATGTGTTGACACAGGTACATAGCTTGAATGGAGCCCTGATATCATGTGCAGCACATGAGGTTAATGAGATGGGCACCTAGGTAGGACATGGTGATGTTTCAGAGTTCAAGCTGAGGTTATAGGTCACTGGCAGGGGACTACTTGCTGTTGCCTTCCTCATGAAGCAATTAGAAAGAGCACAATGAGGAAGAAAACAAATGCCACCACCCTCAGAATGTGCAGGAAATGTGACTGAAAGGAGGCACTTGCCATTTGTCACGGGGCTCTTGCAGGGGAAGAACAGAGACCCATTCACTGATTAGGACACAGGCATGCAGTGTGCTTACCCTCTGGCCATCTGCAGCCTTGATCCTCTCTGTGTGTTGAACCTCCCTGGCACAGTCACTGCTGGGGAACTCACGAGAACTAAATGGCTACGCACACAGCCAGTTGGACAGTGGTGAATGTGCCTAAGGTACTGAAATGTCCTAATGCCATGTCCAGCATGAAAATGTGTACAGATTACTCTTATACTCCTTTCCCATATTTCTAGTTTCCTTTTTTTAACATGTCTCTACTTTCCAGTAGATCAGAATTGATCTCTTTCCCCACTATTTAGCTTACGACACGAGTTACAAAGTTCTCAAGAACATTGACCCCATCATGGTTCAGACATAAACCATCCCAGTGGTACAGCTCCCACTTTTCCCAGTGCTGGTGCAAATGGCCCACATACTGGAACCCACTGTCTTTGAGTCACATATTCATTTTGTTAATTTTCTGAACCCTATGCAAATTTACA
Organism: Rhincodon typus; assembly: GCF_021869965.1. Taxonomy (NCBI): domain Eukaryota; kingdom Metazoa; phylum Chordata; class Chondrichthyes; order Orectolobiformes; family Rhincodontidae; genus Rhincodon; species Rhincodon typus. The sequence continues at coordinate 26,871 of NW_025966778.1, read as the reverse complement.
CGTGGCTCAGGTAGTAATGCAGAAATTGTAACCTTTGTGGTTCTGCTCTTTAACTTAGTGCCTAGCTCCTCTTACTCCCCACGTGGAACATCTACTCCATGCTAACTCTACCTATGTCATTGATACCTACATGGACCATGAACACTGGATCCTCCCCCTCCTAATGTAAATTTCTTTCCTGCCTTGAGCAGATGTCCTGAAACCTTGGTACTGGACAGGAAACACCACTGTGGAATTTAGACAGGAGGAGCGACTGGTCAGGGGTCAAAGGTATAGTCCCTGCATCTGTTTAAGTTACAGGGAAGGGGTTTCAATTACAGTGGCCTTGTGATTGAGAATAAGGGCAACACAGGACAGGGTAGACTCAATCTTTCTGTATGAGACCTGAACTTCATGCTGGTAGATTACTTTTTCATTGTTGAGGTGAATGACCGGGGAACTGAGGGCAAAGTAGCTTTATTTGCTCTTGTGGATTTCCAAATATCTGATGTAAAGATTAGGTAATAAAGGCTAAAATGTTGAACAGCATAATACACATAGCATATTTCACAGAGTAAATGTCCCACAATAAGGTCATCAAACAAGATTCACTTCTGGGCCACATGAGGTGATATTAGGACAGATGAGCAAAAGCTTGACCAGAGAGCTGATTCATAAGAAACAACTTAGAGGAGGAAAGAGAGGTTGAGAGTTTTATAGAAGCAACATGGTAGAGTGATTAAACCAGAGAATCCCAAGAGACCAGGATTTGAAGAGTGAAGTAATTTGGAAGTTACGGAGCTGTAGAAGTTACAGAGATAGGGAGGTGCAAAGCCACATAGGGATCTGATATGAAGGATAAGAATTCTAATATTTTATGTGTAAAATACAACTAGGCTACTGCATAACATAGGGATGCATGGCGTTAAGGGTAAACTATTAGCATGGATAGAGGATTGGTTGACTAACAGGAAGCAAAGAGTGGGGATAAATGAGTGCTATTCTAGTTGACAGTCAGTGACTAGTGATGTGCCTCAGGGATCGGTGTTGGGACCGCAATTATTTACAATTTATATAGATGATTTGGAGTTGGGGACCACGTGCAGGGTGTCAAAGTTTGCAGATGACACTGAGATGAGTGGCAGAGCAAAGTGTGCAGAGGACTGTGAAACTTTGCAGAGGAACTTAGATACATTAAGTGAGTGGGCAAAGGTCTGGCAGATGGAATACAATGTAAATAAATGTGAAGTCATACGTCTTGGTAGGAGTAATAGTAAAAAGGATTATTACTTGAATGGTAAAAAGTTGCAGCATGCTGCCATGCAGAGGGACCTGGGTGTCCTTGTGCATGAATCACAGAAGATAGGTCTGCAGGTACAACAAGTAATTAGGAAGGCAAATGGAATTTTATCCTTCATTGCTAAAGGGATTGAGATTAAAAGCAGAAAGGTTATGTTGCAGCTGTACAAGGTGCTGGTGAGGCCACACCTGGAGTACTGTGTGCAGTTTTGGTCTCCTTACTTGAGAAAGGATGTACTGGCACTGGAGGGGGTGCAAAGGAGGTTCACTATGTTGATTCCGGAGTTGAGGGGGTTGGCTTATGAGGAGAGACTGAGTAGATTGGGATTATATTCATTGGAATTCAGAAGATTGAGGGGGGATCTTACAGAAACATAAAATTATGAAGGGAATGGATAAGATAGAAGTAGAGAGGATGTTTCCACTGGCAGGTGAAGCTAGGACAAGAGGGCATAGCCTCAAGATTAGAGGGAGCAGATTTAGAACTGAATTGAGAAGGAAATTCTTCATCCAGAGGGTTGTTAATCTATGGAATTCCTTGCCCAGTGAAGTAGTTGACGCTACTTCAGTAAACATTTTTAAAGATAAGGTAGTTTTTTTTGGACAATAAAGGAATTAAGGGATACGGTGAGAATGCGGGTAAGTGGATCTGAGTCCACGAAAAGATCAGCCATGATCTTATTGAATGGTGGAGCGGGCTCGAAGGGCCGGACGGCCTACTCCTGCTCCTAGTTCTTATGTTCTTATTGCCGCAACGGATGCTCTGAGATTGATATTCAGTGCAGGATCAGGAATCTGTTTCCTCAATTTTTCTGGCTGTTTTATCTGCACCAGATCTGTGTCTATCACATGGTGCAACCTTCAAACATAGATATCTCAGTTTTACTGAAGAAGAACTAGATCCTCAATGAGTGTCATTGAGTATCATCAGAAGATGCAAGCAGTCTGCACAACATGAACAGCAAAAGCAGATGTAGGCTCATTGCACACAGAAGTGTTCAAATGATACTTTGGAATTTTAGAGTTCTGCACCCAATTTGAACCAGAAGTCCTTAGTGGTAAATAGCTTTCATTATTTAAAAAAGTTACTTAATTAAATTTGACAGCTTGTTCTAAGATGCACTTTTAGTTTTGCTGACCTGTATTTGAAAATGACTTCATCATCCTCCCCAGCCCATTGTTAACTCATCAATGACTTTTATGGTCAGTTAATTGGAAGTGAGCAGGTTTTCAAATCCCACCCCACCCTCGCTTTACAAATTCCAGCATGGTGTCAGGATAAGATCACACCACCAAGGAATTATTTTCAAAATGCGACTACATGTGTTCTCAACTCAATGAATAATTGTAAATGCCACCCTCTTTGTTACTATTGACTGCAACAGTGCCAGTTGACTATATAATGTATGCGTGCTTGGATATTATCCTGGAATTGTACTAATGTGTACTTTGTACATCTGGCATATCTGCATAAATTATGTTTTTCATTAGTCCTTCAAGATCATTTTTTAACCCCAGCTAATTTTGTTTTTTTACTAAAAATGCAATTAAATACACATTAGTCAATTTGTCATCTTTGTTACAGTTTCATGCAAATTTAAAATGTAGGTTTATACCAGGCTGAATAGTAAAGCATACATATAATCAAATTAAAATTACATTAAGCTATCGCTTCTTTAAAGTGCCTGACTTTTGTATCAAGTGGATTAGACTATAACTAATACATGAGTTAAATAAATTAGAACTTTCTAAATGTTCAGTTGCAATACCTGAGAAAACAATTACTTTTGTAAATATTTGCATAAGCAAAATTGGAGTTTGAAAAATTGGTTCAGCAAAAAAGAAAATTATTTTGCTATATTTCTATTAATTGGACCACTTTGCACATTTAAACAGGCAGCAATTTGCCTCCTTCTGTGGAATTAATCAGTCCTGTAGCATTAAATAATGAATCTGTGAAAGCCCATCTGATTGCTGGGTAATTGTGAGTCCATTATGTATTTTTCAATTAAGTTGCTACTTCATATTGCGCTTAATTTTGTTTCATTTCTTCACCAGCTTGTTTACAATAAGCAACAATTAAAGATAAATGTGCCGTTGACCTGGTTAAATCTGAAAACTGGCCTGAGAAAAACACTGCAGGTGTTCTTTTGCAGACATCCAGGAAAACATAATTAAGCAGTTAAATAAACCATTCTGCTTACGCAAATCCAGAAAGGAAGTTATGCCATCATTCTCGCTGGTGCTTTGGCCATGAACAAGGGGACAGCACAAACCATGCACCGTATATTGCAATAGTATCTGATAGATTCAGGTCAGTTGGCCAATAGCTTGCTCTTCTTTAGCTTTTGTTCGTTAGTCTTTAGAAACTGGCACAAAATTAGCAAAACTTGTCAAATTAAATTGTGCTGCATGAGATTACCCTGATATGTTTAGTTCACCCAATAAGAGAGCAAACCACCAAAACGTGATTCATACGTAGCAAAGTGAAATTGGTATGGTAGGTCTATATCTAATGCATTATCATACACAAAGCAGATCAAATTAGTATTTAAAGTTATGTAATATAACGCTATTCCCTGTATGGATTGGATTTTCACTATCAGCAGGAGGAATTGGATAGAAAAGAGGCAGAACATGATCCTATTGACTGCCACTTTCTCCATTTCCTTCACATAATATTGAATTGGCTTTGATAATTGATGTCAAGTCCTTTGTATCCAGACTACTTTCTCATGTTTGTTCTGAACCAGTAGCACTGAATCTCCATTTAACCGAGTCCTGGACTGTCATGTTTAATAGTGGTCTAACAATGATGCAATTCAGAAGGAAGTGCTAGCAAGTCCTCATCTCCCAGGCTTAAATCATGAGTTGCAAAATTAACAACTTGCACCTGCAGTCTGATTTTGTAATATGATAATCTGGAAAAAAAAATCATTTTCTCCCTAATGGCATTTGCATCACTTGCAGCTGTGTTTTCTTTGAAGTGAACAGTTGGTGATTTTCAAGTTAGTCAGGCGAAGTGGAAAAATAATGATCGATTCAGGAGCTCTTTGTCACTTTAGGTTGCAGTTTATCTTGTCTGTGGGACTGCTGGCAATACCTTGTCTTTCAGCCGTGAAAACATATAAATAGAGCACTGTCTATCTTGTGGTTGACATCTCAAGCATTGCTATCTATGTCTTATAGATAAATAAGCACAGAAATGGACCGCCACTGTCCCTCTTGAGATGCAAAAATATGATAGCACCAAAAAAGGTATCGCTTCATCTTTAAACTGACCATTGACAGTTAATGTCTTTCAATCAGAGATTTCAATGATCCTGCAAATTTTCTGTCTGTAGCCAGTTGCCAGACCTATTTAGTGCTTGGGATTATACAACAGCTCAAAGTGAACAGCAGATGGAACATCAAGTTACTGTACAACGTTTTTAAAAACAATGAACTGAATATTCTGAGCAGCTCAGTTTGAACTCACTTAATTTTGAAAGCAACTTTCCATGATAACGTTCACAACCCAGATTGACAATGACCGCCATGACTCTCACTATCCAGTGTGCTGAAATTTCCATGTGTTATTGCTTCAAATTCTCCTGACTTTCCATTATAAATCACTTCACTGTGTGTAGACACTCGGCACTGATAAAAGAATCAAAGTGACTTGTACATTTACCTTCTGAAGTTGATGGAGGGTTTCAGTGAATAGAGGCGTAACTTCAATATATCTGCAGTCTGTAGTCAAGCTTTGTACTAAACACTGAAGTCACGTGGATGTGACAGAAATATTAATGCATTTCGCTGTCTTAGCTAAATAAACAAGCAACTGGATCAAACCTTCTATGTCACATCATGTGGCATTCGATAGAATTTTTACCCTAGATCATTCAGCTCCATTAAATTGTGAGGGGTAACTAGTTGGGAAAGCAAGTACATAGTGAGGGCAGTGTGGCACCTGGGACATTTATGAATAACAGGAGTAACAGTGTGTTTTCTTAAATTTAATTTAAACATTGCGAAAGAAATGGAGGAATGGCAGGGAAGGAAAATGAAATACATTCAGATCAAATAAAAAGAGAAATAAAGTGGGTGGGGAGAAAAATTTGTAAGGAGACAGGAGAGGAAAAAGGCAGAAAGGAAGGATTATAAGAAAAACATCAAATTTCATTTTTAAAAAAACCCTGAACACCAACTTACTACATACAGAAACAAGATTGAATAGTTTAAATTGTTCCTTTTTCTACACCAGACTAATTGACATTGCATCAGCAATTAACATGTTAAAAAGGTACTTCTGCTACTAATTGTAATCCCCAACTTTCTGTAGTTCTTTTAGGGGCAAATACTGTACAAGTTAGCAGAATGGAATAATATATTGGCAAAGTACGATTTGAGCATAGCAAACAATTGTGTGACGTTAAATGGCCCACAGGTTCTGGAGACTGACAACTCGCGAACCACTTCAACTCCCCCTCCCACTCCCTGGACGACATGTCCATCTGGGCCTCCTCCAGTATCACAACAACGCCACTCGGAAACTGGAGGAGCAGCACCTTATGTTCTGCCTTGGGAGCCTACAGCCCACTACCTGTCCATCTTCTCCCCCACCTATCCACTCCTCCCACCTCACTGACCAATCCCCACCACTCCCTACCTATCACCATCCTACCGACCTTCCCCAGACCCACCCCTCCTCTCTCTATTTATTTCAGAGCTCCCTTCCCCCTTCCCCATTTCTGAAGAAGGGTCCCGACCCGAAACATCAGCTTTCCTGCTCCTCTGATGCTGCCTGGCCTGCTGTGCTCCTCCAGCTCCACACTTACTGTTATCTCACGTTATATCTTCTTTTCCTGAGCTGGTTAAACAAGTTGTATGACAATGATGAGTGGGATTTATTCCAATAAAGAATCTGTTTTAAAATTACATTGATTTGAGATAGGATGAAGCTTTTCCTAGAAACTTGGCATAACAAAATTATAATGACATACTTCCAAGAAAAAGGTAAATAAGACTCTAAAACGTTATTTTACTTTTCATGTTGCATGTGGAACAGTGCACCAAACAATGCCAGAGCACAGTCATTATTTTCTTTTAAGTCTAAGTGGCAGCAGCATGTAACTGGCTTAAATTTCAGATAACAATAATCAATCACTTACATAGATAGAGTTATATTTCTTTTCTGTTTTTGAAGAGGGTAACTTACTCCACTTTGTAACTTACTTTGTCTTTTGAGTTATTCAAGGGCTCCTTAGGATATGCAAAAATTTAAGGAGGAACTGGTTTGTTTAGTCCACACTAGCATGATGCCAGTTTGGCAAAGAATATATATTCTTTGATGCAATAAGGCCCTCAGGCATCTCCAACACCTTGCCTCTCCCAACTTTTCCGGTTGTTCCCCTGACTCTATAAACACCTTTACCAAGCTTGTTCTTTTTCTGTAGCTCTTAATTGATTTCCCAGCAGTTAAAACAAAACACATCCTACTCATTAAAACCCAGTGAGTTTTGTAGATGAATGTCAGAAGAATGATTGGGGAATTGCACCAAATCATATATCTCTCTAAGAACACATTGATAAAAACTCAAACTATCTGATACCATGCAAATATTTTTCCTCAAAGGGCTAAGGTTTTGTTTGGTCTATAATGTTTCCGGTTATGTTTTTTTTAATTTTACTGCAGGTTGGGAAACAGGGTGCACATGAAAAATAAGCATAACCCCAAATATTTAGACACCACATTGGACCATTTATCCATCATTTCATCCTGCATGCAGTGAAAACCAATATGAAACACACAATTAGAAAGATCATTATGATTACAAAAGTCAATTCGTAAATATTATATGATATAAGACGATAGTTCAAAAATCTAACCATTGATGTTTGGGTGGAATTATCACTGAACTAGAAAGCATTTATATTTTTAGATGACAAGGAAGCTGATGATTATGTTGTGCTTATAAGATAAACCTTATTGTAAAAGAGCCTGGTAGGTGATAGCAGAATATGACAGGAAGATGAATTGAGGTCTCAGAGTATCAGAAATGTATGACAGACCTTGGGAATTGAATACTAACCCCTATGGTAAGCTTCAGAGAGCAGCTGGACAGATTTGTGCAACGAAAAGCACAGAGGAGATAATTGCAATGCATGAACAGTATTGTCAAGGATTAGCTTTTGCTGTCATTTCACATACACACGTTGAGCTAGGATAAAAGTTGTGTTCTAAATAAACGTTATCATTGTGTGAGGATTTCAGAAGGAATTAGTCTAACCTGTAAGAATCTAATAATTTCCCTTTCGGTGCTTTTTCTTAAATAGTAGCTTATATATTTTGTTTTACCAAGTGCTACATTATGCTGCAGTTGCAACCTACCAGTGATACCTAATGCTGAGTCTAATTTCTAACAAAATCTCTGGTTGCAAAGGGAATCTACACTTTTATTACCACCTGTGATTTGTCAATCACATTTTTAAAATATTCATTTGATACAGTGGCTATTTGCATTTTGTTTTACATGTTTCTGTTCAGCAACTTCAATCTGATTCTCAGCTGATGTTGGCATGCAACATGATAGGAATTTCAGTCTTCAGATACTGTATAACGAAACAGTTTTCGCTCACATGCAGAGCAGCTGCAGCTAACGGACATGAATGCTTATGTCTTGCAATAAGCTTCAGACTCCCAGTGAGGTTCCTATGCTATGTATTATTATGAACCTACATATAAAGGACTTTGTGCTCTCACTGCAGGGATACCATTACAGTCAATATCATCACGCTATTAAAGTTTAAACATGTTTATGCATCAGAATGACTTTGAAATTCAGTTTTATATTGGGATTGCAGCTGTGGCATTTGAATGCCTGTGTCAAATAAATGCTCAGGATTATGCCTAACTATTATAGAATTTTTTTTCAATGTGCCTTGCAAACTCATATAATATTCTGGCCTTAACAAATGTGGATCTTTCACATTGAGAGCAGGGAAAGACTCTTAACGTGGGGCACAATATTTGTTTATACAATAAATTCTTTTTAACTATAAACTGTGCAATCCAAGATGAAAGCAACTGCATTGGTTTGATTAAATTAAAGAAGGAAACTTTGGGAAAAAAATGAACATAGTAAAGTTCAGGACTGAAGAAATTATTATGTCCATTAGACCAGATACAAAGATTTTTTTAAAAAGTGCAGCCTTGTATATCTTAATTTTTAATTTCACCAAACAGTTATCCCACTTTCTCTTAAATATATTATGATTACCTATTTGCATGTATCCTCTTGCGATCTGTTGCATATACACATCACTCTCTTCATGGTTTTGGATCATTGCCTGCCCACCTTCCCATTCTTAGTATTTTTTACATGGTCAATCAATTTATTAAGTTTTAGCTTATCAAATACCCCTTAGAATTTTGAAAATCTTATTAATTCTGGATAGCATGTTATATGATGTTGATTCCAAGCTTGAAAGTCATTGATTGACCAATAGAGAGATTGGAAGTATTGACTTAAAGTATAAAATAACTTGGACACATTCCATAGCCCAAAAAAATTGCACATAAGCCTCAACTTTAAAGTGACATAGGAAGCGTAATGCATCTGAAATGATCAGGAATTGAAGACCCAGCTTGTATAAAGAACCTAATTGAGGCTTTAACAGGTAATGGCAATATAATATCCTGTTTGTGTTTGGTTTACCTGACACTCAGCAAAAGTTCAAACTGCTCAAACACATTGTTTAACAATAGACAATACTTTCATTGCTATTGCATCATACGTTCTGGGATGATTCATAATCTGTTAATTAACACTAACTTTTGATTTTTTTCATATACTAAATGTTATCGACCTTATAACTACAGCCAAATATATTAAGTGGAACTTGCCCCACCCGTGATTGCATGGCAATGTTGGGTAAGTTGAGAAAATACAGCCAGAATGAAAAAAAAATCAGGATCTTTATGTTCAAAGATTTTCCAATGTTTCCCTTACGATGTTAATGGTGATTTCATAGCGATCATTGAGTAGCAGCTATGTACGTGCCAAACATTTGCATCTCATTAAAGAAATAATTGCCTTATTTATACATCATTTCTGATTCTCCTCTCCTTCCCTGAGCAATTATATGCTATAAATTGCTGCCATATGAAATCAGAGTAGGAACCTGGAGACTGCAGTTCTTCGAATGCTTATCCCATCCATCATTCAACTTCTTCACAGCAACATCCCTGCATGCTCCATGGTCACCATTCTTACTGAACCTACACCCACATCAATTCACAAAAGCAAGCTACTGTACCACCATGCCTGTTCATGGACCAACTCATAGAACACCTCAACCCTTAACCACATTATTTTGGAGCCCAGCAAGACCAATGACCCGTATGCTACTGCCACGTCACTTTACAAGCATCTCATGCAACTATATGAATCTTTTGGCTCTTAGCTTGCCTCCTTGGTGCTCACTCACTTTGTGTTTCCTTGGAGGATGCCGGCCCCTGTGACTTGCATTGCTTTCAAATGTACAGGGAGCAGCACAGAGCTCATCATCATGGGGAAAACAAACAGGCAAAAGATAAGCATGTTGCAGTATGGCACTGTGCTACATCAATGTCAAACCTGCAGCATGCAACAGCAACAGTGTACACAGCAAAGTTGCTGTGTGCGCTTCATGTAAAAGTTCATGTCTGAAAGGGAAAGGGGCACAATCCTTAGTGGGGACTACAGTTAGCCGAGGAATGCATCTGAATCCAGTCTGGAGTTCAGCCATGGTTGGTCATGCAGGTGAAGTGCTACCAGTCTGAGGATTAAAGGTAGGTCAATCGGGGTGCTGCAGACATATCAGTCCAGGGTGTGGGCCAGATTTTTTCTGTAATTAAACAACGGGAGGGATTGAGTCTGATGGAAGAATCAGTTAGTGGTGATGCAGGAGCAGGAGGTCTGGTGAGGAGAGTGAGTAGGAAGTGCAGAGGTCAGAGAGGGTTAGCAGTTTGGGAGGATGAGGTGGGTAAGAACAGCTGGGTGGACACATTGCATGCAATAGTGAGAGATGTTGTCCATGAGCCTTGCTGAGAGGTATGAGCTGTGGCAATGTTAGAATAAGTGCTGGCCCTGTGAATGTGAGGGAGCAGCAAGAAGATGGGGAACTTACCTTGGCAAAGTGTAGATTTTTGATTTTATTTTATTTATTTATTATTATCACATGTACCTAGGTACAATGAAGAGTTTTGTTTTGCGTGCAGTACAAGCAGATTATAAAGTGCATTAGGTGATAGAACAGAGCGAAGAATACAATTTTACAGCTGCAGAGAAGGTGCACAAAGAGCTAATTACTATTAAATTTAAAATTCGAGAGGTCCATTCAGTAGGCTGATAACAGTGGAGAAGAAGCTGTTCTTGAATCTGTTGGTATGTGCGTTTAAGCTTTTGTTTCTTCTGCCTGACAGAAGAGTTGGAAGAGATTATAACCAAGGTGGGAGGGGTCTTTGATGATGTAGGTTGTATTCCTGAGGCAGAAGGAAGTATAGATGGAGTCAATAGGTGGAAGGTTGGCTTGCATGGTGGACTGGGCTGTCTTTGGTCTTGACTCCAGGAGCTCACCTTGACAACATCTTCAACGTTTGTGCTAAACTGGAAGAAATGAATCTTCATAAAAAGAGAATTTCAGAGTTTGCACCTCATTGTATCCACATATTGCCATTAAGAGTTGTACAGGAAAACATGGCGCTATTGAAAACTTGACACAAGATAAATTAATCAAATGTAAAAAGCATAATAGCATTAATGAACTGGAAAAATGTCAAACAATATTGCGGTTGTAAATTTAGAGATCAACTGGAAGAATTTCAGTAATTTAGTTGAAATCAGAAAAAAAGTCATGACGTGGAGGTGCTAGTGTTGGACTGGGGTGGACAGGTCAGAAATCACACGACACCAGGTTATTGTCCAACAAGTTTATTTAAAAACACAAGCTTTCGGAGCCTCAGTCCTTCTAACACAAGACTCCGAAAGCTTGTGTTTTCAGAATAAAAGTCACATATGGATTTAAATATCATTATGCCAAATAAACTTTAATTATTACAGCTATCTTCAGGTAAAAGGCCCTATTTAGATATTTATTTTTCAGTGACAAAGTTGATATCCACTAATATGAAAACTGAGTTGAGACAGAATTATACTACTGCGCTATTCAATATACTGCCACTAGATGGCAATGTTGTCAATTATACGATGCCAGCTTTCAGTTACAATAAAGTTAATGATACACTTCGTATTTTTCTGCGTTTCCACCTTAGAGTAACATTATTCTTTAGAAGTATAACACTAAGATGTTTGATGTAATGTTCACCACTGTACTGCATGAAATAAATTGTGAACCTCTTCTGCATGATTAAAATCAGCCTTTGCAATACCACATTCGAATTTATTCCTATAACCCTAATTCATTCTCAAATGCCATGGCATTTTATGAGTGTAGCACAACACTATTAACCATTGTGATGAAAAGCAAGCAAATGACCATGAAGATCCCATTAACAGAATATTCACACCTGCTTTGTGTAGCTTGTGTAGTTAAAGCTTCTACAGTTTGTAAAGGACATGTGTCCATTGAAATGCAGGAAGGCAAGAGATGGAAATCCCGAATGTTGCACAAAGTGCAGGAAAGACACAGCAAGTCAATCCATACCTGTAAGAATTGAGTTAGTAGTTCTGATTGTAAGCCTAAATGAGACGCAGCAAGTTCGGATGAAGGATTAAACCTGAAATGCTAACTAATCTTTCTCGATTCAGATCGCTCTGCACGTTCATTGTTTTGTGTTTTCATTTCAATTTATGTATGTTCTTTGATTAACACTATACCCCGTTTTCTTTGTGCACTGTTTTGCTGTGCTCAAGAAGGGTCACTGAACCCGAAACGTTAGCTCTGCTTTCTCTCCACAGTTGCTGCCGAGCTTTTCCAACAATTTCTCTTTTTCTTTCTGATTTCCAGTATCCGCAGTTCTTTGTTTCTTTTTGCACTGTCTGGTTTACACGTAATTTGGATTACGATTCCCACATCAGAACTGAACGTGATCACATACCTACAATGTGATCGCATCATGAACTGATTATGTTGATTAGATTCACAGATGCTTTAAAATCCTGCGACGAGCATTTGAGCCTATTAGAGAAATTGTATGGAAGAAAGCAAAGCAAACGGAATTTTCATGATTTGGAAGCTAATTAAATAGGCAACTGCAAAGTATACCAAACAGCAAGGTCAGCAACGTGAGTACTAGAAACAAAAGGCTGCATAAAATTAGTTTATCATAAAATCTTTGATTTCTGCCATAACCTTCCTTGTCAGTAATGGGCTGTATTTCATCATTAAAAAGCGCTATAAATTTTTATGGCATAAGAAAATGTGATTCTAATTCTATAGTCTTGAACTCTTCTCACTTTGGATAGAAACATGAATAATGCACTGAGAGGCTAAACTAACATTAGCTGCTCTGATCACTTACCTGCAATCTCTCCTTCTGCAGTTTGTCTTGGAAACGATGTAACAAAGAAAGTTGAACATAACAGCACAAAATCGATCATAAATTAGGTTAATTGGCAAGTTAATTTTTTTTCCAGTTTCTCTCTATTCCATCATAACTTATTCCAGGTACAGAGGTATTCCATTGGTCCCCAGAGTGGTGACCGTCTTGAGTTCCCAACTCCTACTGGGGTCACCATGACGGTAAGGTCAGAGGGGAGGACCAGATAAAGCACATTCCAAATTAAGTTCTGACAGCAATCCAGACTGATGATATTGGAGCATTTGGACCAGTTTGAACTGGCCTCGGGAGCCAAGGTAAATTAAGGCAAAAGTGAAATCATGATTTTTGGGAATTGGGCCAACCGATCCTTTATCCCCTTCACCGTCAGGACAGATTACTTGAAGACACTGGGAATATGGTTTGGAGGGGCCAGGGCATGTGCAAAACCTTGGGAAGAGTCCATCACCAAGGCAGGCAGGAACTGGTCTTTTTGGAGCATTGTTCCTTCTCCATTGCAGATGACAACCTGGTTGTCAGGTGTGAGGCACTCTTTGTTTTGTACATGGTGCAGGTCTGGCCCATTCCCACAACCTGCACCAATGCAATCATCCGAGACATGTTCCACTTCATCTGGAGATCCAAGATGGGCCATGTACTCAGGAACACCGTGTACAAAGTTCTGGATGAGTGGGGGGAGAACATACCCAATACCGCCCTCATCCTGATGGCCACCTTTGTGTCCAGCTGCATCAAGGTGTGCGTAGACCCTTAGTACACAAACACCAAATGTCACTACATACTGAGGTTCGACCTGTCCCTAGTGTTGCGAAAGATGGGTCTGATCTCATTGTCGCCGAATGCTCCAAGTAGTTGGACGGTTCTGTATCACCTGAGCTGCGTGGAGAAATTTGCAAAAACAAACAGCTTTGGCCACAAGGCCATCAGGAAGTGGTCAGCACATGGTGTCCTCAGGATCCTGCAGGAAAAGGAGAGGGTGGATCCTGTCTGGTTGTTCCCTGAACAGACTGTCAAAGTCATTTGGCAGAATGCCTCATCACCTGAACTTTCCAACAAGCACCAAGACATCACTTGGCTGATGGTGAGAATGGCTCTAATCCACAAGCATTTACTCCCTCCACCACCGACGCTCAGTAGCAGCAGTGCGTACTATCTACAAGATGCACTGCAGAAATTCACCAAAGATCCTCAGACAGCAGCTTCCAAACCCACGACCACTTCCATCTAGAAGGACAAGGGCAGCAGACATATGGGAACACCGCCACCTCCAAGTTCCTTTCCAAGTCACTCCCCAACCTGACTTGGAAATATATCGCTGTTCCTTCACTGTCGCTGGGTCAAAATCCTGGAATTCCCTCCCTAATAGCATTTTGGGTCAACCCACAGCAGGAGGACTGCAGCGTTTCAAGAATGCAGCTCACCACCACCTTCTCGAGGGCAACTAGGGATGGGCAAGAAATGCTGGCCAGCCAGCGACGTCCACATCCCACAAAATGAATAGGAAAAAAAAACCTGTGAGATTCTTTATGTACACCGCACACTGCTGTCAAAGCATCATACAGGTCCTGCTTGAATGTGCTTTTGCAAAGGATGTCTGCAGAAAGATGCACTGGTTCTTGTTGAGGTTCGTCCCGAACAGCTCCATGACGCAGGACTCCATGTTGTATGGTCTGTTCCACAGGAACACACTGAGACAAACATCGACTGTGCCTGGAGGACCATCAACTCAGTGGAAGACACTCTTTGGTCTGCCCAAAACATATTAGTCTTCCAGAGCAAGAGTTGATCTCAACCGAGTGTTGCAGACCGGCATATTCCAAGGTCCAGGACTACGTGCTGAGGGATGTGCTAAAGCTTGGGGCAGCTGCTGCCGAGGTACAGTGGGAAAAGACCACTGTCTGAGGTCTCTTTCTGCCAAAGTTAAATGGGGTCTGTTCATTTATCGTACCCTTCCAATGCCTCAATTGTGTGTAAATATAAACTTGTACAAGTAACAAATGCCTTGAGTTTATTTGCTAGATAGAGTCAAACTTAATGTTTGTCTGTTTCTTCACATGCTGTTGTACAGAACGAAACTGCCTTAGTGAATATGTATGTATATAATGATATTTTTATGATTAAAGTATCGTCTTGAAATAAAAAATGCAACGGTTGTGACAGCAGTTGAAGGCTACAACATTAGGGAGATCCTCAGTCACTGAGGCTTCCTTGCCACTGGAATTGGATCTACCTTCTGTCAAAGACTGTGTGTCTGCTGATGTTAAAAGGTGTCCTGCATGAGGCATCTACCCAGCAGAATTCGACCATACCCCACAACAGAATTTCTTAGATGGGACAATATATCTGTTAGCAAGTGATTGCTAATGAGGATGCACCCGCTTATCAGCTAAATCCTGGTGTCTATAATGTGGAGGTGGACTGGGGTGGACAAGGTCAGAAACCGCTTGACACCAGGTTATAGTCCACCAGGTTTATTTGAAAACACAAGCTTTTGGAGTGTAACCCCTTTGTCATCTGGACTCATATATTTTCTGACCTCATTCTGGTTTATCTGCTTTAACCAATAGTTACTATTAACACTCAAAACATTTCATTCATTTTTGGCATGTGAGCAAAGTTCACATTTATTGTCTATCTTGAGTTGGCCTTGAGGACATTCACAATGCTTTTTCCATGTAGTCACTTATTACAACTGAGTGATTTATTGGTTGTGATAGAGGGCAGTTAGAGCCAACATAGTGTTGTGGATCTGGAGTCACATGTAGGCCAGACCTGGACGACAAGGTTCCTCTCTGAAGGTTATGAATGACCTAGGTGGGCCTTTACAACAACGCGACAGCTTCATGATCATTTATTAATCACAACAACTTTTAATTCCCAATTTATTTACTAATTAAATTTAAATCCTGGTTAATTTGAACATATTTTTCCAGAGCATTAACCTGAGCCAATAGATTACTAGGCCAGTAGCAAAACCATAATGTTCCCATTTCTAGAGATAGTAGAAGAAGGGTCTAGGCCGGAAAAGTCTGATGCTGCTTGGCCTGCTGCGTTCATCCAGCTCTACACCTTGTTCCCATTTCTCTTTCCTTAATGCTATTGCTGGTTAGAATTCATCTGAGTCTTCAGGAATTGATTTATACATGTGCTGTAAGGGTTGGGGTTAGATTTTCAATCTACACTTCAGAAATAAATTAACCTTGGCTATACTGAAAAAAAAAAGGCTCATCCCATTTCATCACTGCATATATCCAGGAATTTATACCATCAGGAACACCCTCTTAGTTTAATATTGAATGGATTGTGGACATGCTGAAGATGGAACCTCATAGGTCCAAGCTGTTGCTGTAATGTAGTGTTCAAAGTATAGTGTATCCATGGGGGTCATCACATTGGATGAGATGTTAAGCTTAGCTCCTTTTCTGCCCTTTCCTAGCGAACATTAAAATTACATAATATAATTAGGAGACATTTTATCTTTCCTTCTGTCAATATTAAATCATCAGCAAAATAGATATGTTGGTTATTCACCCAGAGTTTGTTGGATATTGCTAGGTTAACGTCTTACAAGACAGCATTGGTCAGAAAGAGAACTAGACCAGTGATATCAATATGGTGACTACAAGAGCAGAAGAGGATAGAAATTCAGTAACTCAGCTCCTGACTGTCCAAAGCCTTCCCACCATGTACAAAGCACAAGTCAGGAGCAATATTCCCTTTCAGTTCTGGGACTATGCATACACACAGCTGCTGCAAGGTTCCACACACAGTGATTGGCATCAGCACACTGACTGTGGCATTGACCTTCGATTCCGGAAGTCACTGACCTTCGATTCCAGAAGTCACTGCCCCGAACGGACATCAGTGACCTGTGCAGCCAGAAAGAAAATTAGAGGGAACACTGGTCAGGATTATCATGGAATACTCCCCACTTGCCTGGGTGAGTGTAGATCCAAAAACACTCAAGAAGCTCACAGTATCCCGCACAATGCTGCCAACTTGAACAACCCCCCCCCCAACACAAATTTAACATGCAGTTCAGCAGTGGTTACAAGGTGCACTACAGTAACTCACCAAGGCTTCCTTGATGACATCTTTCAAACCACAGCCCCTACCACCT
This sequence comes from Rhincodon typus, assembly GCF_021869965.1. Classification (NCBI taxonomy): domain Eukaryota; kingdom Metazoa; phylum Chordata; class Chondrichthyes; order Orectolobiformes; family Rhincodontidae; genus Rhincodon; species Rhincodon typus. The sequence continues at coordinate 9,928 of NW_025966778.1, read as the reverse complement.
AGGAAGACAAGGGTACAGATACATGGAAACAACATCATGGATAAATTGTTGAGGTGATTATAAAAAGTAGGATTTATGGATATTTAGGGAGGCAAAAATTGATTGGGGTAGTCAGAGATAGTAGAAACTGCAGATGCTGGAGAATCTGAGATAGCAAGGTGTAGAGCTGGATGAACACAGCAGGCCAAGCAGCATCAGAGGAGCAGGAAGGCTGACGTTTCGGGCCTAGACCCTCCTTCAGAAATGGGGGAGGGGAAGGGTTTTCTGAAATAAATGGGGAGAGGGGGAGGCGAATAGAAGATGGATAGAGGAGAAGATAGGTGGAGAGGAGACAGACAGGTCAAAGAGGCGGGAATGGAGCCAGTAAAGGTGAGTGTAGGTGGGGAGGTAGGGAGGAGATAGGTCAGTCCAGGGAGGATGGACAGATCAAGGAGGCGGGATGAGGTTAGTAGGTAGGAGATGGGGGTGGGGCTTGAGGTGGGAGGAGGGGATAAGTGGGAGGAAGGACAGGTTAGGAAGGCGGGGATGGGCTGGGCTGGTTTTGGGATGCGGTAGGGGGAGGAGAGATTTTGAAGCTTGTGAAGTCCACGTTGATACCATTGGGCTGCAGGGTTCACAAGCGTAATATGAGTTGCTGTTCCTGCAACCTTCGGGTGTTATCGTTGTGGCACTGCAGGAGGCCCAGGATGGACATGTCGTCTGAGGAATGGGAGGGGGAGTTGAAATGGTTCGCGACTGGGAGGTGCAGTTGTTTATTGCGAACCGAGCGTAGGTGTTCTGCAAAGCGGTCCCCAAGCCTCCGCTTGGTTTCCCCGATGTAGAGGAGGCCACAACGGGAACAGCAGATGCAGTATACCACATTAGCAGATGTGCAGGTGAACATCTTTGCAGAACACCTACGCTCAGTTCGCACGAAACAACTGCACCTCCCAGTTGCGAGCCATTTCAACTCCCCCTCCCATTCCTCAGACGACATGTCCATCCTGGGCCTCCTGCAGTGCCACAACGATGCCACCCGAAGGTTGCAGGAACAGCAACTCATATTCCGCTTGGGAGCCCTGCAGCCCAATGGTATCAATGTGGACTTCACAAGCTTCAAAATCTCCCCTACCGCATCCCAAAACCAGCCCAGCTTGTCCCCGCCTCCCTAACCTGTCCTTCCTCCCACCTATCCCCTCCTCCCACCTCAAGCCCCACCCCCATCTCCTACCTAATAACCTCATCCCGCCCCCTTGACCTGTCCGTCCTCCCTGGACTGATCTAACTCCCCACCTACACTCCCCTTTACTGGCTCCATCCCTGCCTCTTTGACCTGTCTGTCTCCTCTCCACCTATCTTCTCTTCTATCCATCTTCTATCCGCCTCCCCTTCTATCCCTATTTATTTCAGAACCCCCTTCCCCTCCCCCATTTCTGAAGAAGGATCTAGGCCTGAAACGTCAGTCTTCCTGCTCCTCTGATGCTGCTTGGCCTGCTGTGTTCATCCAGCTCTACACCTTGCTATATTAGGGATAGTCAGCTTGGTTTTGTGAGAGGATAATGATGTCTCACAAACTTGGTTGAGTTTTTTGAGGAAGTTACCAAAAACATTGAGGATGTCAGAGCAGTAGGCATTGTTTATTTGGATCTTAGTAAAGCCTTTGACAAGGTTCCGCATCGTAGACTAATTAGTAAAGTTAGGTCATATGGGATTCAGGGTGATCTTGCCAATTGGATATATAATTGGCTTAACGGCAGGAGACAGAGAGTAATGGTGGAGGGTTGTTTTTCAGATTGGAGGCCTGTGACCAGTTGTGTTCCACAGGGATTGGTTCAGAGTCCTCTTTTGTTTGTCATTTATAGAAATGATTTGGATGAGAATATAGAAGGCACGGTTAGTAAATTTGAGAATGATACCAAAATTGGTGGCATAGTAGACAGTGAGTGAAGAAGGATTTCTAAGATTACAAAGGGATCTTGATCATATGGGTCAATGGGCTGAAAAATGGCAGATAGAGTTATTTTTGGATAAATGTGAGGTATTGCATTTGGTGCAACAAACAAGGGTAGGGCTTATACAATTAACGGTAGGGCCTTGGGTAATGTTGTAGAACAGAGGGACCTCGGGGTGCAGGTACATCTTTGAAGTTTGTGTAACATAAAGACAGGACGGTTAAAAAGGCATTTAGCATGCTTGCCTTCATTGCTCAGTCCTTTGTGTGTAGGAGTTGGGAAGTCATGTTGAGGATGTACAGGACATTGGTGAGGCCTCTTCTGGAATACTGTGTCCAGTTCTGGTCACCCAGTCATAGGAAGCTGGAGAGGGTTCGGAAGAGATTTACCAGTATGTTGCCAGGCATGGAGATTTGAGTTATAAAGAAAGGCTGGATAGGCTGGGACATTTTTCACTTGAGTGAAGGAGATTGAGAGGCGACCTTATAGAAGTTTATAAAATAATAAGAGGTTTAGATAGTGTTAATGGTAGTTGTATTTTCCTTAGGATGGGGGATTTCAAGATGAGGGACACATTTTTAAGGTGAGAGGAGAGAGATTTAAAAAAGACATAAGAAGCAAATTTGTTTACACAGAGGATGGTTTGCATGTGGAATGGACTTCCTGAGGAAGTGGTGGATGCAGGTACAATTACAACGTGTAAAAGACATTTGGATAAGAACATCAATAGGAAAGGTTTGGAGGGATATGAGCCAGGACAGGCAGGTGGGACTAGTTTAGTTTGGGATTATGTTTGGCATGGAGTGGTTGGACCAAAGGGTCTGTTTCTGTGCTGTATGACTCTATGATTCTCTGATTTTATAACATCACCTGCAAGTTCCCCTCCAAGCTACACATCATTCTAGTTTGGAAATATAATTGCCTTTCCTTCACTATCTTTCCTAAATGCATTATGGGCTCACCTACTCACCATGGGTTGCAGTGGTTCAAGAAAGTGGCTCATCACCACCTTCTGCAGGGCAGTCAGGGAGGGTCAGTAAATATTGACCTAGTCAACAGCATCTACATCCTGTGAATTAATAAGCAAAGTGTGGAAGATTGCTTCTGCGTCTTTTTCCAGAAGATTACATTCAAACAAATTAGTTGGGCTGCATTTTAGCAGATAGCAACTGAGTGTCATTTTCATTGAGTTTTGTGGAGGGTTTCCACCATGATTCTTAGTGGGTTTTCTCCAACAATTCTCTACAGCTTTTTAGCTTCACACCATGCTGCTGTGGTTACCCATTGCGCTGTATTCTGCTCAGAAATGGACCCCTGGGATTCCTGGCAGCGGAGCTGTTTTTAATACCCAGTCATGCACTAGGTCAAGCACTGAGTGCCAGGAGTTGCGCATTACTTAGTGGGAGGGCCTCCAAAAGTAAATGTTCCTAAGGGCACATGGTAGCATAATTGACAAATCATTGTATATACAAGCTCACGTTCATTCATTTATTACTATTTTACAAATCAGCTGTCTGATTAACAGTCATTGTAACTGCAGCTATAAGATCTAACCTCCACAAGTTATCCATCCTCACAATTACCCCATCTGAGAACCCTAGGGCAGTGAATGCCTATTGCAGTTTAACATCACATCACTGTTCAATGTGGGGCCATCACGTACTGGAAAGTTATAAAATGTTTGAAGCTTTTACTTTTATTCAGCAACAAGAAAAAGAAAGCAAGCAGAAAAGCATTATGTTTGCTTCTGGGAACAGATAGAGACTGCTTTCTTTTTGTTCAACAACAATTTTGTGGTCAATGAATAAATGATCACTGCACCTAGCTCACATCAGTTGGAACCAGCTGTCAATTAAGTCCTGAGATAGTAGGAACTGCAGATGCTGGACAATCTGAGATAACAAGGTGTAGAGCTGGATGAACACAGCAGGCCAAGCAGCATCATAGGAGCAGGAAGGTTTGTTGTGCTCAATGCAAATGGCGATATTCCTGCTACACGGTACTTATAAGAGCAAGTTGTTCCCAGATATGGAGGAGCTGTCTTGGGAGGAGAGGCTGAGTAGATTGGGACTGTACTCAATGGAGTTGAGAAGAGTGAGAGATGATCTAATTGACATAAACAGATTCTTTGGAGACTTGACAGCGTACAAGCAGAAAGGCTGTTTCCCATTGTGGTAAGGTCTAGGACCAGAAAGAATAATATCAGAGTAAGGGGTCACCCATTTTAGATATAGATGAGGAAGATCATCTCCGGGAAGTTGGTGAATCTGTGGAATGTTTTCCCAAAGAAGGCTGTCAAAGTTTGGTGGTTAAGTATATTTAAAGCTAAGATAGACAGATTTTTAATCAGTAAGGGATCCAAGAGTTATTGGAAAAGGCAAGAAAGTGGAGTTGGGGATTATCAGATCAGCTGTGATCTCATCAAATGGCAGAACAGACTCTATGGACTGAATGGCCTCCTTCTGTTCCTACATCTTGAGAATTTATGGTCTTACTCGCATCTGCTGGAAGCTGTCAATGACATTTTGTCTGGTTTGTTGCCCCCCACTCTCTCAAGGAGATAATGCTGTCTCTCTTGCTTAATGTCCTCATCTTCCTCCTTGGAAAACTGCTGCTGCTCTCCTAACTCTTCAATACCCATTGAATCCCCTCTTTGCCACTCAAGTTGTGTAGAACGCAACATGCAAGGCTTATGTGGCACTCTGTCTGTACTGTTTACTGGGAGGCCTCCCCAAACAAACAAAACATTGGAGCTCACCTTTAGCAGGCCTATTTCCTTCTCCACCATGGCCCTGGTGGGAGAATGGGCTGCATTGTATTTACATTTGTCCTCAGTCAGGGAATCGTGTAACATAGTCATCAGCCATTCACACACCCCTCTTGAATAACAACCTCACCTCCCGCCATTACTGTCTGAGCCCTAGGCCTACAGCTTAGTCACGTCAACCATCGTATTGCATTGCCCTCCAAGCAAAGTCAGGGCAGTTATAACCATTGACGATCATCCCTTCCACAACAACCCATTACGTGTTGAGTTGCCCATCCTTCACAATTATTGTTCCGTCCACATGCAATATACTGCCTCCAATCCCCAGAACTGATTTCGCTGCCACAACAGTGGACCCTGATAACCCCTTTGACTTTCACTGCACTTGCCCCTAGGATTGGCCCATCCCTTGAACAGACATTCCCATCTGATTCCTGACTGGAACACTGACTGATCTCATGTAACTCCCTATCTGACTTATGACAATTCAAGTGGAGGCAGTAGTATTGTGGTAATGTCATTGGATTAGTAATCCAGATCCCAGTTCTGGATACTGGGTTCAAATCCCACCATGGCAGATGGTTAAAATTTGAATTCAATAAAATCTGGAATAAAAAGCTAGCCTTGTAGTGACTGTGTAACAATTGTTGGTTATTCTGAAAACCCATCTGGTTCACTAATGTCCTATAGGGAAGAGGAAAGTCTGCCAAACTTACCTAGTTTGACTTACAGGTGAATGCAGACTCACAGTCATGTGATTGATTATAAAGTGCCCTCTGGGTAATTATAAATGAGTAATAAATGCTGGCCTAGCCAGTGACACCCAAATTCCATGTATGAATGAAAACAATCTGTTGCACTGGACCTGCAGGGCTGACTATGGCCTATTGCCAGATCAGAGTAATATGTACCCCTCTTCCCCGATTGCAACTGCCCCAAGTAGCTGACTGACTGTCTTTAAGCACCTATTATCAGATATTACCGTGTGGGGAACCCACTGACTGAAGGCCTGCAGATATTGAGACATGGCCCTTTGGTCAAAGCACTTGAAATGTGTTTGCTACATACCCTGCTGACATATGGTGCAGGTGTGAGATGTCGGTAACATGGTGAGGCAGCGACATGTTAACTGCTGACAACTATTTATTCCGCAAAGTTGCTTGACCATAAGACCCTAGAAATGGAACAGGAGGAGGCCATTTGGCCCCTGAAACCTGCTCCACCATTCAATCGATCGCATCATGGCTGATCTGACATTCCTGACATTCACTTTCTTGCCCTTTTCCTGATTTCCCCCGCTGATCAAGATTCTGTTTACTCAGCCTTGAACATACACAAGGATTCTGCCCCAACAGAACTCTGTGGGAAAGATTTCCAACGACTCACAATAATGTGAAAGAAGAAATTCCTCTTCATCTCAGTCTTAAACTTTATTCTGAGATTATGCCTTCTGATCGTAGACTCTCCCATGAGGGGAAATATCCTCTCAGCACTTACGATGTCAAGCTCCTTAAGAATCCTACATGTTTCAATGAGATCACCTGTCATTTTTTTAAAACTCCAGTGAGTAGCGTCCCAACCGGTTTAACCTTTGTTCAAAAGACAATCCCTCCTTACTAGGAGTCATCCTAGTGGACCTTCTCTGAACTGCCTCCAATGAAATGATATCTTTCCTTAAATAAGGGGACCAAAACTGCTCACAGTATTCCATAGCACGGTGTACAGTGGCAGTAAGACTTTCCTACTCTTATACTCCAACCCCCTTGAAATAAGGGCCAGCATTCCATTAGCCTTCCTGATTCCCTACTGCACCTGTGTGCTAGCTTTCTGTGTTTCGTGCACAAGTATCCCCAAGTCCCTTTGTGTTGCAGCCTTCGGCAGATTTTCTCTATTTAAATAATATGCAGTTCTTTTGTTCTCCCTTCCAAAATGAACAACTTCGCATTTTCCCACATTCTACTCTACTTGCCATCTTTTTGCCCTCTGACATAACTCATCAGGATCTCTCTGTAAACTGTTTGTATCCCTCTCACAACCTGCTTTCCAGCTATTTTTTGTATTGTCTGCAAAGTTGGCTACAGTCCATTCACTTCCTTCCTTCAAGTCATTCATATATATTCTAAACAGTTGTGATCCCAGCATTGATTCCTTTGGAACCCCACTGGTTGCAGGTTACCATTCTGAAAAAGAACCCCTGAAACTTACTGTTTCCTGCTGGGCTTTGAGTCTGGCCATAAGGCAAGGCAAGACAGAAGTACTGTGAGCTTTTAAACTGTGGCTAAGATGGCTCAAAAAGGCAAGATACACAAAGCAGTGATGCTGTAAAAGTGAGTCAGAGCTCAGGTAGCAAGCAAAGACCCTGAAGATGTGCACTGGTTGAATCTATGAGTCGGGTGTGTGGTCCCTGAATACAAACTGTCCTGATAACAGTATTCCAAAGTACGGTGCTGATGGGCTCCAATATGAAGCATTGAAGTAAGAGAACTGTATTGTAAATGGGTCAGGGATGTGCCATGAAGATGTGACGAGGCTGGTCCAATGCCAACCTTCATGGATGGAGAAGGTTATGGGCGGTCAATGCCCATGGACCATGCTCTGAGACGTTGATGACAGCCATTCAAGATGTAGGCCTGATGGAGTGAGTGGCAGTCACCAGGTTTCTGGTCGGATTTCCATGTCAGGAATTGTCACCATCTAGCTTCTCCCTGGTAATTGTGAGAATAGGAAAATGCATATCAATGACGTGAGATTAGGTACAAATGGAATTTTCTTTAATTTACTCATGGGACTTAGGCGTTGCTGGCTGGCCACCATTTATTGCTTGCCATAGTTGCTCTTGAGAAGGTGGTGGTGAGCTGGCTTCTTAAACTGCTGCAGTCCATGTGTTGTAAATAGACCCACAATGCTGTTTGGGAGTGAATTCTAATACTAGTGCATGCAAATAGGCATCTTGATGCTCACTAGCAAGATTTTCATCTTGCTATTCAAAATTAATTGCAGAATTGGTCACTTCTTTTCTCAACGTTCAACACTCTCATTTCTGCCAATCTTCCCATATTTTTCCAAACTGCTCGGAAATGCCCATGTCATTCATGGGCTGGAAAGATTCCATCCAATGTCTACAAAGTTATGACAAATGGTACAAGTCTCTCAGGGTTAGGTTTCTTTTCTAATTTAAATAAATATAACCACAAGATATAATTACAAGATGCCAATGGAAATGTTAATGATTGTGTATTTTTTGTTCCTTGTATATATGTGTCAGAGTTCTGCAAACATGCCTACATTGATAAATTCTCTACTATAAAGCTTTTGCTAAGAAATGACATTTCATCTTGTTTATATATGCTGACTTAAACATGCTCGCTGTGGTGCTATAGCATCTTGTTAAGTATCTTCAAGAATTCTCTGCTGACAAGTAGATAAAACAGCACCCTCTTCAGGAGGTTCTGGCAGGTGTTGACCTTTCCTTTCTGAATCCTTTTTGTATTTATCATTCATTGAGTTTCATTTAAAATTTTAGTGAATTATTTAGCCTATGCCCCAAGTTTATTGAACACCGATACTTTTAATACTGTAGCTTACATTTTTCCTTTTTATTAGTTGCTAGCAAACATTTGCTAAAAGACAGTAAATATTCATTTTCTATTTAGTAAAGCCTAATCCACTGTTTTGAGTATAAGGTAATAGTTTTGGCTTACATCACCCCAGTATATTCACTCCTCTCTTTGAAAAAAAAGATGTACGTATATCGCATTTAAGAATGGCCCCCTAATATATGCAGCATATGGGACTATGACTCAGCTTTTGCTTGAGATGTTAAACCAAGGCCTCTAAGATTGATGTGAAAGAGCTTGTTGCACTATTTTGAAGGATAGGCAAGTTATCCTTAGCCAATATTTATCATTCAAACATTACTAAAACAAAACTCTTCATTACTACATTGTTAGTGAAAGCTTTTGTGCACAATTTAACTGGTGTGTTTTGTATATCGCAACATTGACTGCACTCACAAAAAGTACTTCACTGGCTGTAAAGCGCTGTTATGAAAGGTGCAAAATAAATGTAAATTATTTTCTAAATGTGTCAACAGCAAGTAGTATGGCTGGGACAATGGAGGGAGGGAGCTAATGTGCGAAGCAGAAAGAAAATATTTCTTAACAAAAGCTTGGATGTAATGAAGCTATGAGCATTTGCCATGAATGGTAACAAAGAGTTAGCAAGCTCTTGAAAAGCTGATGCATACCTTCAGAGAAGTTAAAGTATGTAACATTGATTTCTTAAAACCACTGGTGTTGTCATTTGATCTAAGTAGTTAAACAGCAGAGTGACAGAGATGGTTATTTATATACAGTAGCACTTGATTCGAACACTACCTGATTATGTATATGTACCTAGTAAAGCATTCACTAATTTGGCTTATTCTCCAAGAAGGTAACCAGTGATGGAATGTAACACCATTTTTCATTTTTGCTGCACAAGCAGTGCAAATGTATCTTCCATTGTCACTCACTATTAGTTAAGGTTCTCCTCACTATATTGCTGCAAAATAAAGTCAAAGCTTGCCTTTGTTCTACTGACCAGGTTGGAATCAGCAACTAATTAAAAATCATAGATTGATTGGAGAACCCTGTTTACACATTTCATAGAAAAGTGGGGTGGGGAGAGCTTACACAGATGCGAAGTTGTTCTTTATTTTTCAAAACAGATATTTTAGCAGGCATCAACTAGTACTTGTGCTGAATTGCGATAATAGCACTCTGTATATAATACTTATGTAAGTGATGTGATGATCTTTGGTCTTTTGGCTGATTATTGTGGAGCCCAGCATTTAAGAAATTTGATCTTTCTTTCCCTCGAGGGACCTACCTGTTCTGTCCACTGTTACATAACTATCAAATAAGAATTATGTATATATTGGGAGAGAAATGATCACGGTCAGTGTTAGCCAATAATATTTAGTGTTTTCACATGGTCTACTGTGTTAATGGAGGTTTTAACCCATTTAGTTTTATCAGCAGCTGTAATTTCTGGGCTATACCCTCTTATATTCAAATATCAGCATGAATTCAGAATGTATTCTACATGCATTATTAACACTGATAGTTTTCAGGAGTACAGAAAGGCCCAGCAGGTTGAGACCGCAGCCCTGCTGATCCACTGAACCACATGCTGCTTCTGCTCATTGCTCAATATATTTTGCTTAAAAATGTACACTAATAGTATCATG
>NW_025966777.1:0-31730 GCF_021869965.1 Rhincodon typus | reverse complement strand
ACCATTTTCCTTTCTATGCTACTTTTAATTCTGACTTAAAAATTTCTACTGATTCACATTGCCTTCAGTTTTGCTAGTGCTCCTTGACGTTGTATGCAATCAGATACTGTCATAATGTCAAGAGCAGTCATTCTCACTTCATCTCAGCTCTCTGATTCATCTCTAACATGTTTGGACCAAGGCTGAATTGAGATTTGGAACCGATTGGTCCTGATAGAATCCTAACTGAATAGACTGCTGGTGAGTAAGGGCTGCTTGATTATTCTATTGACAGCTTCGATCCAGTGTGTACTCCAATTTTTGTTTTGTAGTAAATAACCAATTAATTTTGTGATAACTGCAAATCGTTGAGTGATCATGCAGCCTATAAGGACTGTTGTCTCTGTCATCTTTTGATGGAGATGGTAATTGGCTTAGATTATTTCTGCTTTTTGTGGGCAGGGCATGCATACATGGACAATTTTCCACTTTCAGGTGGATGGCAATATTGTTGTACTGTCAAAGCTTAGCTAGAGTTGTGACTGGTTCCAAAGAACAAATCTTTATCACTACAGCTGGACTATTGTGAAGGAAATGATATATTCTGTAACTCGGTGTACTTAGCAATTTGGTGATAGTACGTTGAGAATGATTTGAATTTGCTGAAGACTAATTTCTGTGACAGGAGGGACCTTTTGAGAAAGCTTAGAGATCATCCACTTGACAACTCTTAACTAACTGCAAAAATTGCAGAAGTTTCAACATTTGTTTTGTACTCCAGTTCAGCTCTGCTGTTGAGGATAGGGATGTTCACAGGTCGTTTTTCCTTCATAGGACTGTCAACTCTTCAATTGTTTACCATTTATGACTGGATGTAGTGAGAGCAGAGCTTTGATTTGATTTGCGTATGCAATTAATTTGTTCTGTTTTTACTTGTTACCACCTGTTTAGCACGTGTATAGTTCTATGTTGTAGTTGGTCCAAGGTGGCACCGTTTTAAGTGTACCTGGATATGGTCATGGCTCCCGTGACTTTATGATTAACGATAGAATAAAGTATATGCCAGGTAGAAGTTAAAGAATGTTGTGATATACAATTCTGCTGCTACTGATGACAATTGTGCCTAAAAGGTATGTAATTTTGAGCTGCTAGATCTGTACTGAATCTATTAGATTTAGCATGATGGTTGTGCCACAGCACATTGAAGGATGTTCTCTTAAAAACACAAACTTGTGATTGTCATTCCTTTTTGTTTATTCATTTGTGGGAAATGGACATTGCTGGCTGGCTAGCACTTGCTGCTCCTTCCTAGTTACCTTTGAGAAGCTGATGGTAATCTGCCACCTTGAACCACTGCAGTCCATGTGCTGTATTTTGATCCACAGTGCCATTCGGGAGGGAATCCAGGATTTTGACCCAGCAGCACTGGAGGAGCAGTGATATATTTCTAAGGACAGTGAGTGGCTTGGAGGGACAAAGCAGGTAGTGGTGTTCCCATATATCCGCTACTCCTGTCCTTCTATACAGAAGTGGTTGTGGATTTGGTAGGTGTTATCTAAGGATCATTGAATTTCTGCAGTGCATCTTGTAGATGGTACACACTACTGCTACTGAGCATCAGTGGTGGAGGGAGTGGATGGTTGTGGATGCGGTGCCAATCAAGTGGACTGCTTTTCCCTGAGTGTTGCAGAAGCTGCACTGATCCAGGAAAGTGGGGAGTATACAATCAGACTCTTGTGCCATATTGATAGCCGGCTGTCACTGGGAAGTCAGGAAGTGAATTACTTGCTGCAGTATTCCTAGGCTCTGACCTGCTGTTGTGGCCAGTGTTTGTGGTCCATTCAGTTGAGTTCCTAGTCAATGATAACCCCAAGGATATTGTTCGTGGGATATTCAGAGATAGTAATATCATGAATGTCAAGGGACGATGGTTAGAATGCCTTGTATTGGCGATGGCCATTGCCTAGCATGTGTGGTGTAAATGTTACTTGCCACTTGTCAGCCCAAGCCTGGATATTATTGCATTTGAACATAGATTGCTTCAGTATCTGAGAAATAATTGGTCTTGAACATTGTTCAATCATCTGCGAACATCCCCACTTCTGATCTTAAGATTGAGGGAAGGTCATTGAAGCAGCTGAAGATGTTTGAGACTAGGACACTACCCTGTGGAAATCCTGCAGAGTTGTCCTGGAACTGAGATGACTGACCTCCAACAATCACAACCATCCTCCTATGTGCCAGGTATGGCTTCAATCAGAGGAGAGTTTGCCCCCAATTCCAGTTTTGCCTGAGCTTTTTGATGCAATACTCAATCAAATGCAGCCTTGATGTCAAGGACTGCCTCACCTCTAGAGTTCAGCTCTTTTTGTCCTAGTTTGAACAAGGGCTGTAATCCAGTTAGGAGCTGAGTGACCTGACTGACACCCAGTTTGGGTTCCATGAGCAGGTTATTGCTGAACAGATGCTGTTTGATAGCACTGCTGATTACAACTCACTTTACTGACGATAGAGAGTAGACTGATGGGCTGGTAGTTGGCTGGATTGGATTTTTCCTGCTTTTGCGTACAGGGCATACCTGGACAATTTTGGGTAGATGCCAGTGTTGTAACTGTCTTGGAAGCACTTAACTCAGGGAGCGACAAGTTCTGGAGCACAAGTTTTCATGGAATGTTGTCAGGGCCCCTAGCCTTTTCAGTATCCAGTGTTTCCACCTGTTTCTTGATGTCACTTGGAGTGAATTGAATTGGCTGAAAGCTGGCATCTGTGATGTTGGGGACCTCTGGTGGAGACTGAGATGCATCGTCCACTTGGCAATCCTGGGTGAAGATTGTTGCAAATGCTTCAGCCTCATCTTTTTCACTGGGTTGGCCTTTTTCATCATTGAGAATTGGGATATTTGTGGAGCCTCTTCCTGTGGTGAGTTGTTTAATTATCCACCACCATTCTTGACTGGATGTAAGAGGACTACAGAGCTCAGATCTGATCTGTTAGTTGTAGATTGTTTAGTTCTGTCTATCACTTGCTGCTTATGCTGTTTGGCAGCTACACCAGGTTGACACTGCGTTTTTAAGTATGCATGGTTCTACTCTCAGCATGCTGTCCTGCACTCTCCATTGAACCAGGCTTGATTCCCTGGTTTGATGGTAGTGGTTGAGTGGGGGATGTGTGTGTTGCAGATTGTGCTGATGTACAATTCTGATGCTGTTGATGGCTCACAGTGCCTCATGGATGCCAGTCTTGAGTTGCTGGGATATTGCCTGTACTGTATGATTCCGTGAGTATGGCTATATTGGGCTGTTGTTTGACTAGCTTTGAGACAACTCTCCCAATTTTGACAGTAGTGCCTAGATCTTTGTAAGGAAGGCATTGCAGGTGCCAAGGTCAATGCCAGGTGGTTTTTAAGGCTTCGTTCTGATTGATACAACTGAGTGGCTTGCTAGGCCATTTCAGAGTGCAGTTAAGAGTCAACACATTGCGGTTTGGAGTTTCATGTAGGCCAGATCAGGTAATGACAGATGTCCTTCCCTGTAGACATTAGTGAGCCAGACCGGTTTTTCCGGCAATTGGCAATGGTTTCATAGTCACCAATGGATTCTTAATTCCAGATTTTTTTTTTTTTGATTTCAAATTCCACCATCAGCTGGTCTTCATGACACTGAGTTTCTGAATTAATAGTCTAGTGATAATACCGCTAGGCCATTGTCTCCCCTGGAATATTCTTCCTAATATTGTTCAGACATGTTTCATCTGTGATAGGTAAAGTTTACAATCAAGGTCATCTTGTATTGGTTATCTCACTGCATCCATCAAGAATGGGGGCCAACTGTCAGTCATGTTGCTGCTAAGCCAATCTTGGTGATGAGCGTAGATAATTCCTACCTAGAATACATTTTGTTCCCGTGTATCCTTCATGGTTTTTTCCAAGTGCTGTTTAACATGGAGTATTGACTAAAGAGAGGTAGGTGGTGATTAGGTGATTTTCTTAATGTTTGGTCATCAGACTACTTTAACTACACATTAGCTCCTTGAAACATAAATCAGTCTCTCTCCCCGCAGATGCTGCCAGACTTACTGAGTATTTCTGGCAGTTTTCTGTTTTTGCTTCAGACTTTCAACATATTCAGTAGTTTGATTTTTGTCTTGGGACTATTAGTAACATAACCAATATGCTACGCTGCTCTTCACTAAATACTAGAAAAGCTTCACTTTTATAGAAGCTCCGCCCTTGGCTTGTGCTCAACACAAGTGAACGTTAGTGTGCTCTTGACAAGAATGTTTTCAACACACTTTAATGTAATGTCATGGTTATAAAGATGATCAGAATTATCCAATTTAATATTTTAAATTTGTGAATATACTTTTCAAAATATGTTCTCTTTAATGTTCCTGTTAATTTCTTCCCCGATAAGGGTGGAGTGCATCTGACTGCAATTTAGTTATATAAACTGGAAAAGAAATCAGTTTTATATAGGGAATGCTGGATCACTGGGGAAATTGAGGTTTTGGCCAAGAAAAAAAGGAAGTGTATGTCAGGTATAGACAGCAGAGATCAAGTGAATGCCTAGAAAACTATAAAGGCAGCAGGAGTACACTTAAGAGGGAAATCAGGAGATCAAAAAGGGGACATGAGACAGCTTTGGTAAATAGGGTTAAGGAGAATCCAAAGGGATTCCACAAATACACTAAGGACAAAGGGGTAACTAGGGAGAGAATAGGGCCCCTTAAAGATCATCAAGGCCACCTGTATGTTGAACCGCAGGAGATTGAGGAGATACTAAACGAATATTTTGCATCAGTGTTTACTGTGGAGAAGGATATGGAAAGTATAGAACATAGGGAAATAAATAGCAACATCTTGAAAAATGTCCATATTACAGGGGAGGTGGTGCTGGACGTCTTAAAACACACAAAGGTGGATAAATCCCCAGGACCTGATCAGGTGTACCCTCGAACTCTGGGAAGTGTGGAAAGTGATTGCTGGGCCCCTTGCTGAGATATTTGTGTCATCGATAGGTGAGGTACTGGAAGACCGGAGGTTGGCTAACGTGGTGCTACTATTTAAGAAAGGTGCTAAGGAAAAGTCAGGGAACTATAGACTAATGAGCTTGATGTCAATGGTGGGTAAGTTGGTGGAGGGAATCCTAAGAGAAAAAGGACAGATTAGGGATAGTCAACGTGGCTTTGTGCGTGGGAAATCGTATCTCACTAAGTTGAGTTTTTTGAAGAAGTAATGAAGACGAGTGAGGGCAGAGCAGTGGACGTGATCTATATGGACTTCAGTAAGGTGTTTGACAGGGTTCCTCATGGTAGACTGGCTAGCAAGATTAGATCACATGGAATACAGGGAGAACTAGCCATTTGGATACAGAGCTGGCTCAGAGGTAGAAGACAGGGTGCTGGTGGATGGTAGTTTTCAGATTGGAGGCCTGTGACCAGTGAGCATCAGTGCTGGGTCCACTGCTTTTTGTCATTTATATAAATCATTTATATAAATGATTTGGATGTGAATATAGGAATGATTAGTAAGTTTACAGATGACAGCAAAATTGGTGGTGTATTGGATAGCGAAGAACATTACCTCAGAGTACAATGGGATCTTGATCAGATGGAACAATAGGCTGAGGAATGGCAGATGGAGTTTAATTTAGATAAATATGAGGTGCTGCATTTACGTAAGGCAAATCAGGGCAGGACTTCTACACTTCATAGTAAAGTCCTTGGGAGCATTGCTGAATAAAGGGACCTTGGAGTGCAGGTACATAGTTTCTTGAAAGTGGAGTCGCAGGCAGATAGGATAGTGAAGGAGGAGTTTGGTATACTTTCCTTTATTGGTCAGTGCATTGAGTATCAAAGTTGGGAGGTCATGTTATGGCTGCACAGGACATTGGTTAGGCCACTATTGAAAAACTGCGTGCACTTCTGGACTCATGGTATAGGAAATTTATTGTGAAACTTGAAAGGATTCAGAAAAGATTTACAAGGATATTGGGTTTGAGCGACAGGGAGAGGCTGTATAGATTGGGGCAATTTTCCCTGGAGCATCAGAGGCTGAGGGGCTGACTTTCTAGAGGTTTATACAATCGTGAGGGGTTGGATAGGATGAATAGACAAGGTCTTTTCCCTGGGGTGAGGGAGTCCAAAACTGGAGGGCATAGGTTTAAGGTGATAGGGGAAAGATTTAAAAGGGACCTAAGGGGTAACTCTCTCTTTCAGGGTGGTGTGTGTACAGAATGAGCTGCCAGAGAAAGTGGTGGAGCCTGGTACAATTACAATAGTTAAAAGGCATCTGGATGGTATATGAATAAGAAAGGTTTAGAGGGATGTGGGCCAAATGGGACTGGATTTATTTAGGATATCTGGTCCGTATGGATGTGTTGGATAAAAGGGTCTATTTCTATGCTGACATATCTACGACTCTAAATGCATTCAGTACTGAATGGCCTTTCAAGAGTAGTCATGCTGGATGCTGTACATATCACATTTTTTGCAGTAAAATGATAACTTTATTTTTTAAAATAAAATAAGATAGTCAGTTAAATTCTATGCCCTTTTATTTATTTAAGGTTCAAGTCATCCTAAGGACCAACACTCCAACTTGGGTGCTCCAAATGATTTCCTCTCATCCTCCTCTGGGTTCCTTTTAAAATCAGGTACGCTAGGAATTAATGTGTTAAAGGAATTAATTGATATTTACCACTGGATTTTTAAACAAATGTTTAACTGAATAACTTAAAGCTGTTGCAGTTCAAGAACCTTACTTTGTAGGAAAGGTGGAAGCTTTTTGCATGAGTTTATGCTTATAAATGAAATCTTTTGCTCCAGTTCCAAAAATGGCGCAGAAATAAAATGATTCGACAATGGCTAACAAGAGAAATCGGGGATTGTTCTTGACCCCAGGAAGGGGCATATAAATTGGCCAATAAAGCAGCAGACCTGAGGCTGGGGAGCAGTTTAGATTTCAGCAAAAGGGGACAAAGTGATTGATTAAGAGGGGGAAAATAGAGTACAAGAGTAGGATTGTAGGGAAAATGCTAACTGATTGTAACAGTTTCTAAAGGCATGAGAATAGGAAAAGATATTAGTACAGTCAGAAACAGGGGAAGTTACAATGGGGAGCAAAGAGATGGCCGATCATTCTTGTTTTGCCTTCACAAAGGAGGACACAGATGTCCTGATAATGTTAGGAAAAACACAGTCTAGTGAGAGGGAGGAAGTGAAGGAAATCAGTATTAGTAGGGATTTTGGTATTGCGATAATTGAATTAAAAGTCAATAAATCCTGAGGACCCAATAATCTACGTGCCAGAGTACCTAAGGAAATACCCCTGAAACAGTGGTCGTCGTTTTTGAAGATCTTGTAGACTCTGAAATATTGGCTCAAAAGGATAAATATATTTACACTTTGAAAGCTGCTATGTTTTAGTAAGAGATAGTAGGAACTGCCGATGCTGGAGTCTTAGATAACAAGGTGTAGAGCTGGATGAACACGGCAGGTCAGGCAGCATCAGAGGAGCAGGAAAGCTGACAATTCGGGTCTGGACCCTTCTTCAGAAATGGGGGAGGGGAAGGGGACTCTGAAATAAATAGAGAGAAGGGGAGGCGATGATGGAAGGTGGATAGAGGAGCAGATAGGTGGAGAGAAGACGGACAGGTCAAGGAGGTGGAGATGGAGCCAGTAAAGGTGAGTGTAGGTAGGGAGTTGGGATGGGGGTTGGTCAGTTGGGAGGGAGGGATGGGTAGGTGGGAGGGAAGACAGACAGGTCAAGGAGGAGGGGATGAGGCTAGTAGGTAGGAAGTGGGATGGGGGTTGGTCAGTGAAATGGGAGGAGCAGATAGGTGGGAGAAAAGGCAGACAGGTCAAGGAGGCAGGGATGAGCTGGGCTGGTCTTGGGATGAGGTCGGGGGTGGGGAGATTTTGAAGCTTGTGAAGTCCACATTGAGACCATTGGGCTGCAGGGTTCCCAAGTGGAATATGAGATGCTGTTCCTCCAGCCTGCGGGTGGCAGCGTTGTGGCACTGGAGGAGGCCCAGCGTGGACATGTCGTCCAAGGAGTGGACGGGGCAGTTGGGTTTGTTTTAAGATTCTTTACCATCTTGGCAGAACCCTAATATTTTGGTCTCCTGTTAGCTGGAGTGTTAATGTTTTGATCTTTTTTTGTTACATGTTTCATTCTTGCTTTGCAGTGTGTGCCAATGTTATAGAATGTTTTAGTCTCCTTATTCTAGTTCATCTGTAATAATGATGGGAATAATTAAGAACACAACTTTATTTTTTCTTTCAATACATAGCAATGCGTGCAATATGTACTAATACTCCTCTACTGTGGCTTTCTTAATGCTCAGAATTAATTGATTAAAAGCTGAAACAAGCAAAATACCAACACTCACCAAGACGTGTCAACCTTGCTGGTTGCCACTTGCTTGTGACCGAGTTACTCCTTCCCTACAGTTACAATATCAGTGTTTTTAATTAGTACATTTTTTATATCTCTATTCCAGGCAAGGACAAACTTTATAATGACAGCATCTTATTGTCCAATAATATTTCTTTTAGGACAATATACCTATTGCATACAGATCCCTTTGTTTTGTAAAGTCTGCCCTGGCATTATCAATCTTCTTTCAGTTTCCTTTTTGTGAGATTTCATCACAGGAGTGGTTTCGGCGAGTTGGCAATATACTAAGAGTTTGTGACTTATCTAAAGTCAAACCTTGTTAATTTTCGGTCTATTAACTCACTTCAAACACCGATGTTTAATCTTTGAACATTATGGCTTCGTTCAATTTGATAACACTTTGTGAAAGTACTATAATGCAATAAATTATAACAAACAAGTCTCTCCTCGGTGCTCTAAGCATTTTGAAAATTTATTCGATCTTTAGCATGTAATTGATCTTTAAGAAAGCCACTTCTGTTATATTGTTTCCCCTAGACTGTGATTTTATTTTGAATTCACAAAGGCATTTCCAAAGTTCCAATGTTCATTCTTGGTCAGCGCTCTGCCACATCTTTCTTGGAAGTTATTTTTGTTTTGCTTGATTTCATTGCATCAAGCCAATCTATTAGAATACTACACTAATCAAGACCTTTTGGCTCAGTTCTGAGAGTATCTATTTGCTCATGTGAATTAACAGTATTCTCAAAGTTTTGAACTTATTGAATGCTTACTATGGTTGGCAGCTAGTGAATGTACTGGATGGTTCTCCCTAAACTCCTGTACACTTATACTCCCAGCAAGGTCCATCTATTATCATGTAAGCGCATCTGTTTCAGAAAACAAATAAAACATAAAATCTCCAGTTCTTCTTTCTCCTGTGTCCACTGTATGGATAGTTTCTGATAAATATTATTTCTGTCTAAGCTTCAGTTGCTCGGATGCGAAGCTTTTCATTTGCTAATTTTGCTAGTGTGTTCAATTCTATACTGGTAGTTTTAAAGCAGTTTTCCAAATGAACATCTGTTCATATCTTGGTTTTATTTTTCAGGTTATCTCATTACTCTACTCATGAACTGTTGAGTAACTGAGCATGTCCGCGTTTGTTTATTCAGTGAAGGTTCACCATGCATTTTAGCTGCTTTGCACTTAACAAATCACATCTGCACACTGACACTGCTATCCCATTATAATTTCCATGCAAGGTATTCTTGTACTTTTGTGTAATTTTATGAAAAGGTCAGGAGGGTATGAGTATTTTCTCAAGACCTTTGAACATCTTCCCCTTGTCATCCTGATGTCTCGGGTTGTGACCAGTCTGTGATCAGACGCAATTATTTTAAAAGGTTTATATCTTTCTCATGGCTTGCTTGGAGATTAATCCAGTATCATTTTAAACTGCCTTCACAAATTTCAGTAACCCAAGTTTGCAAAAGTTTTAAGAATTCAAAACAGCTAAAAGGAATTATTATCAGCTTCAAGTTAAGCATTCATACCAGACAAGACAGTGTTTTGGATTAAACTCACGTGTTTTAAACATCCTTTTGGGTAGGAGTGTTTTTTTTCTTGGTTTTTTTTGTATAATCAAAACTATTAAACAAATAAATCAGCTCAAAATTACAGATAGTAGGAACTGCAGATGCTGGAAAATCTGAGATAACAAGGAGTAGAGCTGGATGAACACAATTTGTAATTAACATGAGTAAACATTTAAATTTTAAAACTTCCAGTTTTACATTTGAATAATTTGAGTCTGGATCTAAAGACCTCCACATATGTGGAAGTAATAACCAGCATTTCACAAAGCACTGTGGAAATCTGATTTTTCACAACCGGACAGGTTAGTTAACCATAATTCCAATTTATGTCCATCTAATATTTATTAACTAAACACAGACCAGAGAAGCATAAGCTTTAAAGTGAAAAGATAAATTGCCCCTTTTTTTTTATTCTTTCATCTGGCACCGTTAAAATTGATTAATAAAACTGATAAAAGTTCAATTTTTGCAGTTAAATAAAACTTTCACCATTCTTATGCCAAAGAGTTAAGGGGAAAAGCTACCCACAGCTCAAGTCTGCAGCATCTATACCAGCCTCTTGAAGGACTGCAAGGCTGAAATGTTGGCTCTTTAATAGTAGAAAGGGGGCACAACCTTTTCCATATATCCAGTCATTTATCCTTTTTCTTCATGGAACCAATTTCCAGTTTCTAATGTTTGCTGCTTCACCTTGTTTGGAAGCATAGTCAATAAGACATGTCTTTAACTTTTCTGCAAAAAAAAATTGCAACAGTTTTGTTTAAACTCAATAGAATTAAGCCAGTTTTCTTAAGTTTCATTTGGATTTCTGCTGGACAGGCTGAAGCTTATTGCATGTAAAATAAACTCTTTGCAGCTACAAAGCTAAATTTTCAACTAGTTACAACTAATTAACTTGAGCTTCTAATATTGAAACAAGACAGTAAAGGTTAACTACTGTTGGATCTGCAGAAAAGAATGTACATTTTTTAAGACAAACCTGCATTCAAAGGTTAGAAAATTTCCATCTGCTCTAGTTCGCAAAAACAAAACCAAAATTAATTTACTTTTCCCTTAAAATAAGAATGTTGGCTATCTCTTGTCTGCAGTTTTTTTTAAAATGTTTAACAAATCCGCATCTGAAAGGTTGTTAGACTGACGCATTCTGACCATTTTATCTGACTGTTCTCCTTCAGTAGGATGTGTGTCTGCATAACTCAATGGCTGGCTCCATCTACTGGGGACTCCTAGCAGGGATATTGAAAATACATGAGACCTGCAAAAGGAAGGTGTACCACAGCCTGTGGATTCTTTTTATCCTCTTTTCACAAAACTAGAGCAGTCTAAGCAAACATTTCATTCCTTGGTGTATCCCTGCCCTGAAACCTTCCTCCATTTTCCAAATACACTCAACTATTTGTATGGTGTTCGCCTGCAGACCATGGAGAACTGATAAGATAGGATTGTGAATGTATTGGACACCTGTTGTATCCACTAGATAACTATCTCTGCTTGCTTATGTGGTCTATCATACTTATTGCACCTGAGTGGATATGCATACACAGAATGGGTGTGGCTAAATTTCACAGAACACCTCTGCTGGCATGGATTTGATGCTGGCATTCTAACACTGGCAAATGTGTTTTCATGCTGATACTAGTTCGTAACTTTCTGGAAATCCGGGACACTTACCAATAGTTACCATTCTTTGGCCATATGTAATAATCTTTAATTCAATCATGAGTTATTTTACTTTGAAATGTATACAAAGTTTGAGGCATCCAAATTACTGACACAAATGAGTTTTAATGATTGCAAAGTGAAAACTGCAAGTTTCAAGTTGTATTTGTCCTCTTTCTACAAGACTACAGTAATTTGGTTTCGACAATTGGAAATAAAAAGTCAACTACTCTTTTGCTTTTAGGACCTGAATATTGTGCTCAGTTTATATTTTGCACTGTGTTCAGTTAACTGAATGTTTAGCTATTACAGAACTAATCTTTTGAAGTTTTTTGCATGTGAATTATCAGTTTGCTTCAAGGAATATAGATGCTAGTGAATTGGTGGTAGCTTGCCACATTTAGAAAGGTGTTTCTCTCATTTGTGCAGTGATTAGTTTGAATTCCTCCTGTGGCAGGAATGTTTATGCATGTGGAGAGAGATAATGTCAAGGCACTGAATTATTTTTCTGTTTTTGAAACCTGTGTCAACATCAGTTACACCCTAACCAAATGCATAAAAAACTAGGTTCAGATTAAAAGATACTACCAGGAAAGGCCAGAAGAATTGAATTGGAGTATGTAGCTTCAACTGAAGCTACAAACAGCCATAAGTAAACTTTGGACTGTCATATTTCTGTGATTGTGTAACTTCTAACCCTTTCCTGCAACTCATCAAAACAAGCTGTATTTTACGAGAGACAACTGTGTGAGCTGGAGGAACACAGCAGGTCACACAGCATCAGAGGAGTAGGGAAGTTGATGTTTCCGGGATCCTGACCTGAAATGTCAACTTTCCTGCTCCTCTGATGCTGTCTGACCTGCTGTGTTCCTCCAGCTCCGCACTTTGTTGTCTCTGACTCCAGCATCTGCAGTTCTTGCTATCTCTGTATTTTACTAGAGTTTTATTTCAATTCCCACAAACTTAGTACTTCAATGAAGTTTGTTTCTTCAGAATTATGGATAGCTTTGTATATTGAATTAATAATGTGACACAACCATCTCAATAACATTAGAGTAGAAGCTTTCATCTTTTTTTAAATCCCCAAACCCACATCCATTAAATTCTGGACTGCATTTGACCAAAGATCTCATGTGAAAGATGTTTAAGTAACTTCCATTAAATTTATTTACATTTTCTATTTTAGCCTTTTAACAGACTAATTTTTTTGTTGTAAGTATTAACCGTTTAGTCAGACTATTGAAGTCAAAAGAGTAGTATGGTGCTTAGTTTTTGAATCATTTATATAGTATAATTCGGCCCAATTTTCCAGATTGAAAATTGTGCTGCAAAGTAATTATTCATCTACCAGTTTTAAACTTGTGTCGAAGATAAAAGTCATTTGTAATTTTTAATTTGCTGTACCAAACTTTATGCTATAGAGATACGGCAGCTGGTATTTTTTCATTGTTAATAATTGTTCAGACACAGTCTGGTTTATCATCAAAGTCTGAAGGCTTGACTTTTGCCTTCATATCTAAAGTAAGCTTTGCAAGTACTACAAGTGCATTATTCTGATTCCTGTAATTGTGTAACTTACTGTTAACATGGTTTTTTTTCTTTTCATACAGTTAAATTGCATTCATTAGCTGCCTGTCATCTCAGCCCTCTCCCCGCAGTCCAAGACACGTGTTTGCATAATAAATCTCTATCTACTGACCAAATAAATCTTGAAACTGGCTGGCAAAAATCATGCAGGATGAAATAAACTATATATAGGGATTAACTATTGTATTTCACCATTGAGTTTTTGCAGTCTTTATCTGTGGTACTTAATTTCTGTTTAGATGATCACATATATTTATCCCATTGTCAATAACTGCCCTGAAGCACCCAAATCCTTGGTTATGTTTTGGTGCTATAATTTAATGAGTTGATTTTGAAACCTTAACTTTTAGAACTGTTTCTTCAAACAATGGCAGCAATTTGACATTTGATGTTCTAGGTGAAAGCCTTTTGAAAAAG
Source organism: Rhincodon typus (assembly GCF_021869965.1). Classification (NCBI taxonomy): domain Eukaryota; kingdom Metazoa; phylum Chordata; class Chondrichthyes; order Orectolobiformes; family Rhincodontidae; genus Rhincodon; species Rhincodon typus. The sequence continues at coordinate 18,113 of NW_025966777.1, read as the reverse complement.
TTAATGTTTCAGACAGAACTATGTCTGAATAAGGTAGTGTCAGCATGATCACCATTGATGCTGACAACAAAATCATTCTGCCTTGTTTTCTTTGGATTAAGTAACACAGGAAATCCAGAAACTGTCTTGTCAAAGTTCTCCATGGCAATTTTGTAGTATCCTTTGGAAGTGCAGCTTATCACAGAGGCGAACTGTTGATTGAATTTGATTTCCTCTGGGATATATGAGGTTCTCTTTTGGTAAGTCTCACCTGTGCCTTCCTGTTCCGCTGACAAAATAATTACTATCTCATAGTAGGCTGGCATCTCTCCTTGTATCAGTGGATAAAGCGGGCTATTTTGATTGATAGTGTGGCAGAACGTGAGTGGGAAAGCAAGGTATGGGCATTCGTTAGAGTTCATGTTGTCAATGTGGAAGTCCAGGGTTGTCTGGTGAAGATGTTGGTCTTTGTATTCTTGGTATAAAATAGCAGTTACTTTAACATGTGTTAATGGATTTTGCCTTACATTGGCTACTCTAAACATCAGGCAAAGCTCCCCTTCATGGTGTCCAACAGTAGCAAAGTAACTGAATTTAATTGCAGTTGCTCTTAGTTTTGGCCTGGAAATCTTTGCAACAAAGGCACCTGTAAAAATGAACTGTTGTAAGTAAAGCTTTGGGTGGTGAAAAATCATTTTCAGCACTAAACATTTCTATATTATTAATTGTAGAAGGTTTGAAACATAATGACCTCCATCCTTCTACAAGCATTCCAATGTATAACAGTCTTGAAATAAATTGAACATGCAGCCAATCATTGACTCTCATATTATTTCAGATGTATAAGACAACACTGAAAAGGACTGTATTTTTCATTGCTTAAAGATGCAAAATTTTAAGTTCTTAAATGTTCTTATTGCGATTTCACAAATTTTTAAGCTGGTTCGATAGCTGCAGAAATTGAGTTATTCGGACTGTTTCAGAGCCTAGCAGTATTTATCATGAATTCTATTAAAGAAGAATTACCTGTAATTAAAGCTTCCACCATAAGTCCCAGTAACATTTGGACAGCAAGGAGCACAATGGCTGCAGGACAGTCACCATCAGGGTACATGGTTCCGTAACCAATCGTGAGCTGAGTTTCCAGTGAGAATGAGAAGGCTGCTGTAAAGCTGTCGATATATTTCACACAGATGGTGTGGTTTCCTGGAGGGTTGTTATGATCTGGCAAATCTAAATCCCCGTTTGTGTATGCCAATAAATACCAAAAGCAGGCAAAAAAGAGCCAATGAGTAATAAAAGCTCCTGAGAAAGTCAGTAACATCCAACGCCATTTCATTTCCATTAAAATTGGCCAGATATCTTTTAGGTAGATAATGCTTTTTCTACTGAGGGTCTCTGTCTTTAGATTGCTGTGCCCATCCTTAGAGACAATCCTTTTGTACCAGGAGGCCACTAGTGGTGCTGTGTCTTTTTTGTCATTATCGTTGAAAGCCATGTGTCTTATTTTCCTTTACTGGTTTAGCTGTAGAACATATTGTCAAAATGTTAATGTTTGCAGCCAGGTTTAATTGTCTTCCCATTATCTATATTTATCTTTTTTAGCAATTACTCATGTATTGTGGATTTGCAAGATTACTTATTTATCTATTAACTGATTAAGTAACCTTTCACCATATTTGCGCAAATGATTCCATCCGAAAAGGTAGAGCTCGTGTACTCTTCCAGTTTATATTGATTTGGTTGTTTCAGTAAGGTATGGACTTGCAACTTCGCGAAATTCTCATTCTTTACAAAAAAATGCATGTTTGAGAATGGAAGCTAATTTATGAGAGCACTTAACTTTCTACAATGCAATGTTGTTGTAGTTGGGAGACATTGCATTTGGCGTATGTTCAGATTAAGTCTAATTTTTCCATTTTTCTGACCATTGTATGTATCAGTTTTGCATTAAATCTGGCTTTTCAGAGAGCACATTAGAAGTATGACAGTAATTCATTATCAGATATAGATAGTATATCAAGATTTAAACGAAATTCCACAAATTAAAACATTTTGAACAGCCAGTTTGCAGATTTCTTCCTTCAATTCAACTGGTAAGGATCTGATTTAAAAAAAAATATTCATGGAAGTTTTTTTAATTCTGTGTAAATGTAGTAAGCGTGTTCAGTTAACAAACTATTGATTTTATAGTCATTGCTTCCATTGAGTAATAATTTAAGAAGCTAGTCAACCTTGATAAACTAGGCTTGATATTTATTCACTAAAGTAGCCACAATGGTCAAAATTATTTGCTTCATGGCTTCATAAGGCCCTATTAATAGTTGATATAGAAGAAAATTGTCCCCCATGCATTGGTTTAAATATCCAGTGTTTCTTGGGCGTGCCCAATAACTTGTTAGAATCAAGTTTATTAATGCAGCTACAATGCAGGTAGCAATTTAAAGGGACCCATGTGGTTCAGATTAGAGAAACTACAGGGGCAAATGAATTTTTTTCATTCTATTTACAAAAGTAGACATGTAACTCTTTGATCTAAAATTAAGTCATAAATTTGTGAAGACTGCCTGCAGTGTCTCAACCTGTGAAATGAGATTAGCAAGATTGCATGTGAATTTTTAGTTAATTGCATTATTTTTCCTCTTTCAATTTGGAGAAGCTCATGGAAAATCTTTTTGGTTTGCAGCCTATTTTATACTACGAAGTTTTTAGGTTAGCTTAAAATTGATATTTAATACTTTGCATATTTTCCCTCCAATATATAAGTATTCTCAATTGCAAGTTTGTTGGCAACAGTTTCCTACATTGCAAAAGTGTGACTTGAATGTTGATTTATACATAAAATGTTCAATTTTTGGTATACATTGAATGTAAACTGGAAGATATGAATATGAACTGGAAGATCAATTATCCGCAGTGAAGTTTTCCAGTGTTAACTTTGTAAACTACAGCATCTTAACTTTCAATAGTGACTCAAGTTTTTGTAGCCACTACTACACCATTTCCTTGTCAGATGATAGAATTCAGCCAGTGTCATGATGCATAAATGAATCAAATTGACTTTAAAAGTAGCTATTGAATTTACCCAATTAAAGTCATGCAGCAAGTGGGGCCCTTCTGGGATTTTGAATGTGGATGCAGGATAATTCAATATTCTCAAAATTTTAAAGTACATTTTTCACACATCCCCACACCCCCCCCCCCCCCAAAATTAAAGTAGAGCATGTTTTAAAATATACACTTTAGTTGTAATACAGCATTTCTATGAAGTATTAATTTGGCTTTGCATTTGAATTTTTGATCCCTAACTTTGCATTTATATCTGTAAATTGAATGTGATCTTACCTGAATGTTTTGGGAAAAGATCTCTAAGTTAATATTTATGCATGCAAGTGATTACACTTGTTGATTTGCATCATGCACACGTATACAATTAGATAAATAGAAAATACTTTGCAATATCAGGTACTTACCAAAATATGGAAGATTTTTATATGTTGTTTCTTGCTTGCAAATTTGGGTTGCCGTTTTAAGGATACCTACAAATCTGTTTATTGCAGTGAACTCGATAAGGCTTGTGTGTACACTCTTATGTGGTAATCTATTATAGAGTTACATGGGTTAGTAATGTGGGTATGTACAAAATGAACTGTTGCTTCCTTTTAGAACTAATAAGGTTAGTCATTTTGCCCACGGGTGGCCAATTAAAAGCGTTGAAATAGTGAGACTTGTCAGGTTGTATTTATGATGTTAGGTGGTTCAAGTAAATGTTTATTGGAGAAGTGTTTAAATTTCTACTCATGCCCCCTCCTTACCAAAATGATGCAAAACAAATCCTGACTACTTTTGACTATGTATGTTCATAGAACTGATTTTTTTAAAACAATGATTTGAAGTCAAAATTTTTCAAATGTAAATTAAAATGGTGCTTCTAAATTTTTGCATATAATGTTTTTTGAAGCATTCAGCTGCTTTTGGTTTTTGATCTTTAAATTTGCATTTAATGCTAATACATGAAATAATACAATAATTATAAAGTATTTCAAATTGATTGTTATGCACATCTTATAGTTAGTGTTTTCTGAATGCAAATGATTGCATGGCAGAAATGAGCAATCTTGTAAAATGTGCCGTAATTCAGTCAATTGACATCTCACAATGTCAGGCACTTGACCAAAATACGAAGAATTTAAAGGTAGATTTTCACTGCTTGTAAACTTGGCTTCCTGCTTGACGAATGAATATGAAAATATTTATTGCGCTGGTCACTAGACTCAGAAGATAAGGCTTGTGTGTATACTCTTTTATGTCACCTTTGTTGTAGAGTTGTACAGGTTAGTAATATGGTAATTTACAATATGATGTGTTGCTTCCTTTTAGAACTGATTTTGCCTTTGAGTAGTCAATTAAAAGAAGGGAAATAATTTTGTCAGATGGTATTCATGGTGTTTGGGGTGGGGGAATGCTCAGTAACAATGTTCATTGGAGAATCTCAACATGTTTCCACCATCAGCCCTCTGGCCACGATGTAGAATCCTTATTGTTGGTAAAGCAGTTATCATCAGAGGCAGATCACCTTTGCTTCTGCAAACATTTTGTTACAGTACAAAGATCCAGAGATGTGCAAGTTAGATGGATTGACCATGCTAAATTGCCCATAGTGTCCAGACCAGGTAGGTTAGCAATGGAAAATGCAGGGTTGGGTGGTGGGGATCTGAGTGGGATGCTTGAGAGAGTTGATGTGGACATGATGGGCTGAATGGCCTGCTTCCACACTGTAGAAATTTTATGATTGAATCAGCTGTTTAGATATCATTTAGGTGAGTGGCTTGTCAGTCGGTCAAGAAAAATTACCTGTTTAAAAGTTAGATGGATTGTGGAATTCCATTTCTCTCAAGTTAATTAGAAAGGGACGCTGTCAAGCCCTCTTTGCCTTAGTGAACTATACCTCCCTCACTACAGTTGTGGAGAAATGAGAAATCTAGATTGCCCTGTTTCACTAGCAGGATTAAGTGTGATATAAATGGGAGGGAAGCAATGTAAATGCAATAAAAAAGGTATGTGGTTATCTATATGACTATTTTTCAATTGTTTAATTTAACCTTAATTAAAATTCTTGAGTATAGATTGTTGTATAGCTTACAGCAATGCATTGCATTACTCTTAGCTATTATGTTGGATCTAATCTCAACTGAGTTTAGGGCAGAGTTGTAGCAATTGACTATTGCCATGCTGTCATTTCATGGTTCCCTCTAAGCTATGTCACTGGAGATGGGCTAGACATTTTCATACCTATATGTGCTACAAAACAAAGGAGGTCTGTGCAGTTGGTTTTGTTCTCAATCTATGAAAGCTCTGAAGATTATCATCTTCAGTGACAAAGCCCAGAGGGAGCCATGACCAAGGCAACACACAACAGTTAATTACTGCAACAATGGCTCAAATGCAGCTAAGACTGGATCCATTTTAATAGTTGAGAGTAATCATTCTCTCAGTAAGTGATATAATAATCAGGAATTTGAATTAATTTTTTGTTTAGTTTGACTACTTCTATGCATATAGCCAGTTGGGTCTGAGGCACAGTGATAGTGATTATTTCTTTCTCGCAGTGCGTTGCTAAAAGGATTTCCTGCAGCTGTATTCATAACTTTAAGATTCATATTTACACACAGACACCTTTTTGAATTCATCATTAGCAAACCTTCCCTCTCCTTCGCGCTCTTGCCACACCTCTAGTATTATCAATGAGAAATCTTGCTGGTGGTTCAAGTCCCTATCCATTTTTCCATTGCCTTGCTGACTGTTGTTTTCCTATCTTTGCTACATTTTAGTGTTGGGTTGACAAAATCTGGTTGCCAAATCTACATAATGAAAAAGTGCTTTTTGTTTTTGCCTTTTCCCATACTTTTAAATCCATAGCCATAACTTCACTGAAATGTCTTGCTAAAGGCAGACTTACTATAGGTTGTGACAGTGTCCTTAGATTTTTTTTCATGTATCACTTGAGCCTGTCATACTTACCATCCCTTATTTCTGCATCCTTTTAATACATTTTTTAACCTTTTTGGAGGATGGAGGCATAAATCACAAATTGTAATTTTAATCCCACTCTCCTTCCCAATCTCAGCGCCCTTTAATATCTCACCCTGATTTTTTTGAGTCCAATACTTAAGCTAATTTGCAACATAGCTTTGAATAGTACCTGGTTGTGTGCTCTAGCTGTGAGGAAATCACACTTAAGTACTATTTGGTGGTAAAAGTCCAGTTTCAGATGTAGCATAATGAATCTTATTGAGGTCTTACATAGCAGATGAGTAGAAATGCCAGCACTCCAATATGGAGTTTGAGTGTTTACTTACATACGAGGATAGGACTTGCACTTTATTGTGCCTTTCACAGCATCTAGACATTATATTGCACTTTCAAGCCATTGAAGTACTTTTCAAATGTAATTATTGATCTGATGTATAATCCAGGCAGCCCATGTGTGCATAGCAAGCTCCCACAAGTAAAACAAAATACATTATTTTTTAAAAATACATATTGTTAGAGATAGTTCTAAATGTAACTGTACTTTCATCTCTTAATCTTTTGAGACTTCCCTGCTGCAGGTGTTAGTTTACGTGATCAAATGATTTGACATATTGTACTAATAAAGTAGACCTTTTTAACTGTTCAGATGCTGCGCAAAGTTGATAAGATATTAGATAAAGAGGGACAGGATTCAGTCTTGCAAGTAGCCTTATTGTGACAATGATCTTAATTGATTGCATAAAGTGTGTTTTTAAATTTCCATGCCAAACGAGAAGCTAGTATAAGCATATCAACTATATTTTGACATGTATTGCTGATTTTTCCCTCCTTTCACTGGTCGGTAGAAAGGAAAATGTAATCCACTGTAGAATGGGTAGCTCATCAGGAGTACAAAGTTTACCATTAATATCCAGCACTTGGACTAATTTGGCATTGCTTGAGAAAACTCATTTGCCTTTTGTTGCTTTTATTGACCCCCATAGAGGCAGTTCTGGAATTTCTAAAGTTTACGAATTCCCTGCTGTACAGTCATAGCAAAAATGAGGAAGAGCAAAGAGTGATTCTTATAGGCTAATGATCTTACAAAAGTCTGACCACCTGACTGTGTGTATTTTTCTCTGTCCTGCCTTAGCAAAAGCAAATCTGTTTACTGAGAGCTTTTATTAAAATTGCAAATTGTCCAACATAAATTATCAGAGAGGACTATGATTATTTGTTAAGACTTGGATAGCCAGTGGATTGCAAATACTGACCTGAGTTAAGAATTCAGGAATCTACTTCACCTCTTATTTGTCTGGCTGCACATTGAAGTTCAGTCTCGAACGTATAACTCTCAAGTTTGGAACATGCATGTTTGGAATTTATTGGAGTGCACATAAGCTAACTTGCAGCACAGACAGAACAATATCTGCCAAGAGGCACAGATTTAAATAATCCATGGTATTTGTGATCCTAACTTGGTTAAGATGCCTAGAAGTTAGCAAAGTATATCTTCATTTGGAAAGTCACTCGTATGGGTAATACGTATAATAGCTGCCATACCATAATCGAGTTATTTTGATAGATTTTACACTATCTATATCGAACTCGACTTGTGTGAAAATGTGCATTTAACTAAAAGTGATTGATTGCCTGAAGGAAATATTGCATGTGCAAGCCTATAGGAAGACTGTAAAATGTTTATTTTCTGTAAGTCTAAGCATTCACTGATAATTTAGGTTCTTGACCCTCGCACTTTAGTCCTCATTACAATTATTTGCCAGAATTCGAGGTACTCTAACTTGTATTCATTATCACATAGAGTGTAAGAACGTACTTTAACCTCTAAAGAATAACACACAAACAACATTTCTGTTCCACTTTTGTTCTTTTGAATATAGAAATTTTTGATTTAAATAGTGGACCACAGTTACCCATAGCAGGAAATGTAATAGCTCTTGGTTAGATTTATCCCTGTGGCCTTCAGATCTAAAAGATCCTGCCAAAACACAGTTGTTGGAAGTGTGATCTCATGGGGTGCAGTGAAGAAGATAAATGAAATCTATGACTTGAGTCTTCATGACTTTTGAGTGAACAGGGCAACCATAAACACTGAGGTTTAATGATTTGGCAATAAACACAATGTAATAAGGAGGAGGCTGAATTTAATGTCTAGCAAAGTAGATAAGAAGGGATTGAGGGATTAAAGGTAAAAGAAAAATAAAAGTGAAGTTTCCATGAAACATTCAAAACCTGAAGGGATGAGAATTCATGTAGATGTTTTAAAAAAATGAAGTAATCACTTTTGATGTTGTAAACCAGTTAATTATGCTTAAAATGATGAGATTTGACTTCCTGTGGCAAGTTGGTGGACAAATAAAGGTGTTTCTTTTTCTTAAATGGGCTGGCTGAAGATAAGTTCCTGTTAATGTAAAGCTAATGGTGGAGCAGCACAAAAGCATTTTTTGGATATTAAGTTCTAATGAGCAGCTGCTGGCATGACGGAATAATGGAATTAGTGATTAATTTTTATCATTTGGGTCTACAGACGTATAAACATGAGAACCTAATTGACGGAGAACTCTTGAAGCACAGGTCCAAAATCAATAGATCTTTGCTAGTAGCCTATACGTAACACATCCCATGTCTGAAATTATGTACTGTATGTTGTAGTATTATTTGAAAGAAATAGAATTTTCATTTGAATGAATACATGCTAATAGCTTCCAACTTTGAAACCTGTTCCATGTATTAAATACTTGTTGAAATGCTGTTTATGAATAACTTGGAATTGAACTAGAGGGAGTGTTCTCTAGTTCTACTGTTTTGGACTGTATGAAATAGCATGATTAGCATTATGCAATTGTTTTAAAATCCCTAAAAAATCATATTCTACGCTTCCCCACCCTGTCGGAACGTGTTGATTTAGGCAATCGCCTCTCATAATCAAACTGTCAATTCCCTCAGTCATCTGACTTTTCTGTTTTTGGTGCTTGTAAGGTTCTTTCCATACTATGGCGATCCAAAACTATACACAGTTTTGAAGATATGTTTAACATCTTACGACGAGCTTGAGAGTCGTGTGTTTGTGGATGCTAAACCAGGAAATGTTTTTTTTTTAAATAGATAACAAGGTGTAGAGCTGGATGAACACAGCAGGCCAGGCAGCATCAGAGGAGCAGGAAGGCTGACTCTTCGGGACTGGACCCTTCTTCAGAAATGGGGGAGGGGAAGGCGACTCTGAAATAAATAGGGAGGGGGGAGGCGATGATGGAAGGTGGATAGGGGAGCAGATAGGTGGAGAGAAGACGGACAGGTCAAGGAGGCGGGGATGGAGCCAGTAAAGGTGGATGTAGGTAGGGAGTTGGGATGGGGTTTGGTCAGTTGGGAAAGAGGAGCGGGTAGGTGGGAGGGAAGACGGACAGGTCAAGGAGGCCGGGATGAGGCTAGTAGGTAAGAAGTGGGGGGCAGCGGTTGGTCAGTGAAGTGGAAGGAACAGCTAGGTGGGAGAAGAGACAGACAGGTCAAGGGGGCGGAGATGAGCTGGGTTGGTCTTGGGATGAGGTCGGGGGTGGGGAGATCTTGAAGCTTGTGAAGTCCACTTTGAGATCATTGAGCTGCAGGATTCCCAAGTGGAGTATGAGGTGCTGTTCCTCCAGCCTTCGGGAGGCATTGTTGTGGCACTGGATGAGGACTAGGATGGACATGTCCTTCAAGGAGTGGGAGGGGGAGTTGAAGTGGTTCGTGATTGGGAGGTGTAGTCGTTTGTCACAAAGTGCATAAGTACTCCACAAAGTGGTCTCCAAGCCTCTGCTTGGTTTCCACGATGTAGAGGAGGTCACATCAGATACAATATACCACATTAGCAGATGTGCAGGTGAACATCTTCCACATTAAACAGATGTTCACCTGCACCTCATCCCAAGACCACCCCAGCTCGTCCTTGCCTCCTTGACCTGTCCGTCTTCCCTCCCACCTACCCGCCCCTCCCTCCCACCTGATCAACCCCCATCCTAACTCCCTACCTATACTCACCTTTACTGGCTCCATCTTGCCTCCTTGACCTGTCCGTCTTCTCTCCATCGATCTATCTGCTCCTCTATCCAACTTCCATCATCGCCTCCCCTTCTCTATTTATTTATTTCAGAGTCCCCTTCCCCTCCCCCATTTCTGAAGAAGGGTCCAGACCCGAAACGTCAGCTTTCCTGCTCCTCTGCTGCCTGACCTGCTGTGTTCATCCAGCTCTACACTTTGTTATCTCAGACTCCAGCATTGGTAGTTCCTACTATCTGAGAGTTTTTTTTACTATTTCCAATATTTTATGTTTTATAAAGTTTCCAATATTGTCCTTGGAAAGTACGTAAACGATCCTGTTTGAAAATTTGGTAGTCTAGTCAAGCACCACTGGACAATAAATCCAAGTAAAGATGGTGGTAGTCACATCTGTCATCTGCTTGCTGGGTCAGCCTGCAAAACCATGGGCACTGAAACTTGCCTAAAGTACTTTATTGATGACGATGTATTGTAACTATTGTGTTTGGTGCTGAATCAGCTTTTAATTATTACTTCAGATTTGTGGTTAATACAAAATTGATTTGGTTTGCATTTTCTCTGCTGTTAAAGATAAGGCGAGCTATGGTTGCTCACGTCATAGTTCTTGTCAGTAAAAGAGGATCCTGTCTAAGTAGTCTCTCCAAGGTTTGCGTTTAGGTGAGATGTCTAACATAAAGTTCTTTTTTTGTGTGTCTAGGGAGACCATCTTTTGAAGAAATGGGATCATCAACAAGGAAGCATGAATTCACCCGTTCAGAGAGTGAGAACTGGCGAGTCAGTAGAGATGAGCAGAATGGTGAGGATGACGATGGAGGTTGGCGTTTAGCAGGACCTCGCCGAGAAGGAGACAGATGGCAGCCTCATAGTCCAGGTCTGAGGATTAAATACATTTTTGGCAAGCTAATACTAAATAGACACCTGGTATCTGCTATGCTATACTTAATGTACTAATATAGGTGCATTGTGGGACTGAGTTTATTCATATCCGAGGATAGCACTGAAATGGCTACGTAGAAGAACTTTCATGACTTGAGAGAATTTTAGAGGCAGTATTTTAAAAAGTTCTAGACAAACTTTGTTAAAACAGCATCTTCAAGTGTGTCAGATTTCAAAGTTGCTTTACAGTTTTGAAGTGTTGGATGATGAATATGAGTCTCCTCCCCATAAGCAAGTCTGGAGCTATCCCTGTAGTTGCATGAGGGGAACTCCTATAATCCAACAGGACTGGGGCAGATGTAGGTTGTTTCTTTAAGCCTCCCTTCAATGTTTGGACTGCTCTTTCCGCCAGACCGTTGAATGATGGATTGTATGGAGCTATCCAAACATGCCGAATGCCATTTGCCATTTGCCATTTGGAAATACTCAAAATTCCTGCTTGTAAATACATCCCATTGTCCGTGATCATTACTTCTGACAGTCTTTCATTTGTCATCCCTGAGTTTGCCGAACGAACTCTATGCATGTCTAACCACTTTGAATGGGCATCCACAATGACCAGGAATCCAGCCCATGAAAGGACTGGCGTAAGCAACGTGTAACCGAGTCCAGGTTTACCTGGTAATTCCCATGAATGTTGGGGAGCTGTTGGCAGGCATTTTTGTCCTTGTTGACACTCTGAGCACTGCCGCACTGATCTGGTCATGTCAGCATCCAGTCCTGGCCACCAGACATAATTTCTTACCTAAATCTTCATTTTGGAAACACCTGGATGGTCCTGATGGAGTTCAGCCAGTACTTCCTGATTGGCCCAGGTTAACAGCCCACATTGGGGAATTCCATACTCAATGAGATTCACCTGGCCCAATCACTACAGAAGTGTATTTGGATTCTTGTTGTTTAATCACATTAATGTTGGACACTTGATCAATAAGTTTGCAGGTGACATGAAAATTGGTATGGTAAATAGCAATAACCTTAAACTACAGGAGGATATAGGTGGGCTAGTCTAGTGGGCTGAACAGTGAGAATTGGAGTTTAATCCTGAAAGATGAGAAGTGATGCACTTTGGGATGACTAACGAGGCAAAGGAGTGCATGATGAGTGGTAGAACCCCAGGAAATAAGTTCTCAGAGGAAACTAGGTGTATGTGTCCATAGATCCTTGAAAGATGGGCGATTAAGTGGTTAACATGGCATATGGGATTTTTAAGTCAAGGTGTTGGATGCAAGAGCAGGAAGGTTTTGATAGGGTTGCCTAAGACATTGCTTTGGCCACAGCTGGAGTACTGTATGCAGTTCTGGTTGCCACATTTAAGGAGTATATGTTTGCATGAGAGACGGTGCAGAAGAGATTCACCAGATATGGACTAGGCTGGAACATCTATGTTATCAAGAAAGGCTAGAGAAGCTGGGTTTGTCTTCATTGGAGCTGCAAATGCTGAGAGAAGACCTCATTGAGATGTACAGAATCGTATGGGTAGTTAGTGAGAAACATTTCTCTTTAGTAGAAGCAACATAGATTTAAGATAAAGAGCAAGAGGATTAAAGGAAATGTAAAGAATAATTCTTTTTCACCCAGAGGTAATGGGTTTTGGATCTCACTGCCTGAAAGGGTGGTAGAAGCAGGAACAATCACATGGTTTAAGAAGTATTTAGATTATTTTTTTGAAGTGCCATGGCGTGCAAGGCTACAAGCCAAGTGCTGGAAAATAGGTCTAGAATAGTGCTTGATAAGGGGTTCAGGTACATAATTCTTCATCATATGACCTTTGAATATAGGCATTGGGGCATCATGTTAAGATTGTATAGGATGTCTGGTGGGGTCTCTTCTGGAGTACTGTGTCCAGTTCTGGTTGCCCTGTTATAGGAAAGATGATATTAGACCAGAGAGGGCTCAGAGAAGATTTAGCAGGATGTTGCTGGGAATGGAGGGTTTGAATTAAAGGGAGAGGGTGGATAGGCTACTCTTTTCATTGGAGGATAAGAGGTTGAGTGGTGATCTTAGAGGTTTATAAAATCATGAGTATAGACAAGGGGAATGGTGGGTGTCTTTTCCCTTGGATGGGGGATTTTAAGACTTGTTGCATATTTTGAAGGTGAGAGGAGAAAGATTTAAAGGCACAAGGAGCAATTTTTCATATACAGTGGTTCTTGTGTGGAATGAACTTCCAGAGGAAATAGTGGATGCAGGTACAGATCCAGCATTTAAAAGACATTTGGCTAAGTACATGAATAAGAAATGTTTGGAGGGATACGGATGAAGCACAGGCAGGTGGGACTAGTTTAGTTTAGAATTATGATTGGTATGGATCAGTTGGACTGAAGCGTCTGTTTCTGTGCTGAATGACTGACTGGTGTAGGCAAGATGGGCATCTGTCCGTACTGTGAATTCTGACTCCATTAACTCACTTGTGAACCTAGATTGAAGTAACTAAATTATTCAAAAACTAATATATTTGCGCTGGACCAAAGTTGACTGTGCTAATCTTTTGTAGTCTGATTATTCTATGTAAAAGATTAATAGTCTTACAGAATGTAAGATTGATTGTGGGATAAAAGGGACAGTAGCAACATGGATACCCTATTAACTGAGTGATAGGAAATAGTAATGGTTAATGGATATCAGAGATAGCAAGAACTGCAGACGCTGGAGCTGGAGGAATACAGCAGGCCAGGCAGCATCAGAGGAGTAGGAAAGTTGACTTTTTGGGTTGGGACCCTTCAGAAATGGGGAGGGGGAAGGGAGCTGCGAAAAAATAGAGGGGTGGGACTGGGGAAGGTAGGTGGGATAGTGATAGGTGAGTGCAGGTAGGGAGTGGTGGGGATTGGTCAGTGGGATGGGTGGGGTGGATAGGTGGGATGGATAGGTGGGAGAGAAGACCGGTTGTGTCAGGTCAAGGAGGTGGGGGTGAGAGGGAGGGTTGGACATGGGATGAGGCCGGGTTTGGGGAGATTTTAAAACTGGTGAATTCAGTGTTTAGACCATTGGGCTGCAGGCTCCTGGGGCGCAATATGAGGTGTTGTTCCTCCAGTTTGCGGGTGGCGTCATTATGACACTGGAGGAGGCCCAGGATGAACATGTCACCCAGATTTTAGGGGTGCAGTATGGTGAGGAGGAGAGTTTAAAATGGTTGACGACCAGAAGGTGTTGTCGTTTGTCACGTACAGAGCGCAGATGCGCTATGAAACGGTCTGCAAGTCTACGCTTGGTCTCAACGATGTAGAGACGGCCACATCGGGAGCAGCGGATACAGTAAACCAAGTTGATGGATGTACAGGTGAACTCCTGACTGATATGGAAAGTTTTTTTTGTTTTGTGCCTTGAATGGAGGTGAGGGGGAACATGTAGGGGCAGGTGTAGCACTTCTTGCGGTTGCAGGGAAGGTGTTGGGGGTGGGGAGCATGGAGTGAATGAGGGAGTTGTAGAGAGAGCAGTCCCTACGAAGGGTAGGGAGGGAACTACCTCTTTGATTGTGGAATCGGATTGTAGGTGATCAAGTGGTGGAGAACGATATGCTGAATGCGGAGGTTGGTGGGGTGATGTGAAGACAAGGAGGATTCTGTCTTTATTTTTGTTGGGTGGGGGGAGGGGGTGTGAGGGCGCGTGTGGAAAATGCAAGAGATGCAGCTGTGAGGGCATTTTCGATCACCAGAAGGGGGAAGTTATGGTCCTTGAAATAGGAGGACATCTGGGATGTGCAGGAGTGGAACTCCCCATCTTGGGAGTGGAGGCGGAGGATTTGGGAGTATGGGATCGCATTCTTGCAGGAGAGTGGGTGAGAGGCGGTGTAGTCCAGGTAGCTGTGCGAGTTGGTGGGCTTGAAATAGATGTCCGTTTTGAGGCTGTCACCAGAGATGGCGATGGAGAGGTCCAGAAAGGAGAGGGAGGTATTGGAGACGGTCCAGGTGAATTTGACGTTGGGTTGAAAGGTGTTCGTAAAGTTGAACTGTTCAAGCTCCCAGTGGGAGCATGAGTCAGTGCCGATACAGTCATCAATGTGGTGGAGGAAGAGGTGGGGGGGTGGTGCCAGTGTAACAGTGGGAAAGGGACTGTTCTACGAATCCTACGAAGAGGCAGGCATAGCTTGGGCCCATGCTGGTGCCCATGGCCACCCCCTTAGTCTGAAGGAAGTGGGAGGAGTTACAGGAGAAGTTGCTTAAGGTAAGGACAAGTCTGTTAAGTGGATGAGGGTGTTGGTGGAGGGAGACTGGTTGGGCCTGCGGGAGAGGAAGAAAGGGAGGGCTTTTAGGCCATTTACATGGGGGGGGATACAAGTGAACAGGGATTGGATGTCCATAGTGAAGATGAGGTGTTGGGGGCCAGGGTATTGTAAATCTTGGAGGAGGTGGAGGGTGTGGGTGGTGTCCCGGACATAGGCGGGGAGTTCCTAGATGGGGGTGGGGGTGGTAGAAAATAGAGCCAAGGTAAGTGGAGATATGTTCAGTGGGACAGGATCAAGGAGGAACAGTGGGCCAGCCCGGGCATTCAGGTTTGTGGATTTTGGGAAGGAGATAGAAATGGGTGGTGCGGGGTTGGGGAATGATGACGTTGGAGGCTGTGGGTGGGAGGTCATTTTTTGAACTGGAGGTAGGTTTGCAGTGGAATTCCCTGGAGGCCATCTTTGAATCCCATCGAAACCTTGATGTATAGGGATAATTTCAAATTTTGTAGGTGATAGAGACATTTGAAGCAATGTAAGATGTAAGGAAGAAGACTTAGAACTTCAAAAGGATGCACGATGTTGCTGGAGTGGACAGATAGGTATCAGGTGAAGTTTGGTGCAAGGGAGTGTGAGGTTGTAAATTTGGTAGAGGTCATATAAAATGACAGATGCTATAGTATGCAGGAACTGTAGCTTTAGCGCTCCGTGCACTTACTAATATTTATCACTTGATGGCTCAGTACCAGTGCCGTTGCATTAGACAAATGCCTTGACTTGAAATCAATATCCATGCTTTCTTTTAACATGGCCACTAGTTGCATACCAGACATGGTTGTCTTATGGATTATTGCCATGTTTTACCTATTTGACTTGCAAATGTCTACACCCTATTGAGACTTGGCTGTGAAGCTATGGAAGCATTGACTCACTTGCCCAGCACTGAATTCTACTATCATGCAACTCGTAGAAGAACAAAGCAAGTGGGTGACTTTCCCTCACGTGAAATGATAGCTGGGAGCAGTACCTAATGACACTGTGGACTGTGTAGCATTATCCCAGTACTGGTATGCTGTTTTAAATCTTCCAGTTAAGTCTCGTTACATCAGGTTGAATACTGGTCATGGGTCTATAGACAAATCACCTTGTTGCCAACCAAAGCTTCATTGGAATACAGAACCCTTGGACTCCAGTTTATCTGTAACCTAATTACTGCTTGTTAAAGCAGCTGTTTAAAAGATGTTTACCATGAGTGTCAGGTGACTTGGCTTTCGAAATGTCCTTTTGGGGACACTGATTTTGGGGACTATCTTGTAGTGCAGTGGTAGTGGCCCTATCCCTGGACTGAGAGAACTGAATTCACCCACTTGCTCCAGAGGTGTGTAACAACAGCTCTGAATAGGTTGATTTAAAAAATAGGTTAAATAGAATTCTTTTGGAACCCACTTGTGGCACAGTGATAGTGTCCCTACTATTGAATTGGGAGGTCAGGGTTCAAGTCCCACCTGCTCCAGAGGTGTGTAACAACATCTCTGAATAGGCTGATTAGAAAAAATAGGTTAAAACATTGATTTTACAACAGTAGTTCCTCATTTATGTCCACAGTTTAAAAAGCACAAAACTAAAAATATGCAATCTTTCCAGGTTCTGAATGTATTAGAGCACTGAGAAGGTGCCTTGTGCATTTCAGCACTTAAAACAATATTGGTCAGTGCAATAGTCAACTTGTCTTTCTAGGACAGAAGTCTGCCATGAATCATGGCTGTTAAAGCACATTACAATACAGCAACAGGAGGTGACATTTGAAGTTGTCAAAACAGTTAATGCTTAACTGTCAGAATGTCCTCGACTCTTCAAGTTTGTGGTCATAAAGTCTCCAATGAGGCCATTTTTTTTTTGGACTTCAATGTATGAACTTATCCTGCAATGATTTAAACATAATGCAATCTGTTTATACTTAACTGCCAACAAAAAGAATATGTTCAAACCTTCTGCCTTTGAAATACTGGGGAGCTTAGGAAGCTTAGTTTGTTGTTGCTTTGGCTAAGGTGTTACCATGAGAGTCAGTAGACTTACCAACCAGTCCGGCACCCTTTTCCCCTGTAATATTGTTGTGATCTTTTCAAATTTAGTGGTTTTGGAATTGACCTGATGAGTGCAACATGTCCCCCTCCAGCAGTATTCAAATTCTGTTCTACGTAATGTCTTGTTAATAGCATTGTTGCTTTACTTTATTTGATTTTAGCAGTACTTTAAGTTCAAGCTTTTTCTGAACATTTTAACATGGGCAATGTTCTGCAGGTTGGAGAGAGGCCACAGAACGCAGAAGACGGTTTGATTTTGAGTACCGAGATAAAGATGATGAACGCGGTTACCGACGAGTGCGTTCCGGTAGTGGTAGTATGGATGATGAAAAGGATAGCCTGCCAGAATGGTGTCTGGAGGATGCAGAGGAGGAGATGGGAACATTTGACTCTTCTGGAGCATTTTTGTCTTTAAAGGTTGGGGTAATCCTAATTTTTTGGCACTCTCAATTTGTGCACGTTATTATATATGGAGTTTATTGTACAAGTAGATAAGATAATTCAAACCACTTGTCTGTTACTATGCATTCAGACTCTGACAGCAGCAATATTATCTAAAGCAGTAGTGATTTGAAACATTTGCTCTCAACACTGAATCCAACTTCTGACCTCACCCAGGGTTGGAAACAGTCTTGGGTAAGCTTGTAGTGGGCATAGTTAAATTCCATAATTTGGTGAAAATTCAGAAGGATTGAATGAAGACTGTATTGAAAAACAAAATAGATGTGTGATTGTGAGAAGTTTTTTTGAGTCTGGAGCTGCGGTATATGGTCTGGGCAGGGTCTTTATAGAAAGTTATGAAAATAGTTAGCATGCTGTTGTTTGTGGCTGAGGTTGAATATGTTTCTTAGGTCTTCATGTTTACAAAATTACTGATCACTTTAAGC
>NW_025966776.1:28074-31764 GCF_021869965.1 Rhincodon typus | reverse complement strand
AATGTCAAGGACTAAAAGGATCATCCTCAGCTATGATGTACTCCAGAGTGGAACAACCTGTTTTGCATGCAGTTTGAAGCTCAGTTCTGAAGTGTACAATGTACTGGAGGACATTGTTAGAACTGAACAATGTATACTGGGTCAGATCTGTACTTTAATATCTTGTGCAATATTCTGCCCCAAAGTAATTTTTTCTTCTCTGGGACTGCCTCCCCTATTTAACTGCAATGTGTGTATGCTGGCTAGAGTCCCAAGTCTTTTTTTTTCCTGCTTCTCTTCCCATTATTTTCTAGATGTGCCACATACCTTTTCTAATCTTCCACAGGAGGGCCTGGAATCTGCTACGACCTACACAATTCCAGCTGCTGCCAGTATCACACTTCAAGATTCCTTGCCACCTTTTTAGATGCTCCAGTGACAGCATTGCTGCAAAATTGCACAGTGTTGCTGTGTTGTACTTATTCTGTCCTACTTATGGTATCCTTCCAGAAATGCAATATCAATCAGTAATTTTGGCCCAGGAAATTGAGTCAGGATTATGGGGGGACAGCTAGGCATTAATATCTGATGTTTCAGGGTCATGGAGGTCTGGGGTGGGTTGCATCCCATCCTAATGAGTCAGATTATGTGAGAATCTGGGGCTGGGGAGTTTGTGCTGATTCTGGTTCTGCTCTAATGGATTGAGGTTACACAAGATTTACTATTATGATATTTGCTTTCAAAAAAGGTTGTGGTCAAGTGGTAGACGGTTACCACAACGGAAGAGTCTAGCCCAGGATTGAAGGGCATGCACCAAATTGGTGAAGGAAAAAAAACTAAATTAGGATTGTGTGAGTAAAATTTGAAAACCGGCTTACAGTTTGTAAGGAGTCAACTCCTTCCCTGTTGCCAGAAATGCATTTGTTTGTGATAATTGTATCTGTTATTGGAATCAACAAAGGAAGAGTGTTCTTGGCTTGACCAGCAGATGATGCTGAAGACTGTATGGGGTGTGTTTTCCTGACAGCACGATTGTTTCTGAAAATTTAATTTCTAAATACAAAATGCTATAAATAGAACAAACAGCTGAGTTGTCTCAATATAGTGTTTGTCCATCACTGCTTCTAAAATAGTTCCAATATTGTACTCCTAGAACAATTGACAGCTTTACTTGCACTGTTATAGTCAGTGAGCTTTCTTACTGATTTCAGTTACATTATTAACACTTACGATACCAAATAAATTTAGTTATGTTTCCCCTCTCCTGTGCTGGAGGTGCTGATACTGATTGTGGTTCAGTTCCATGTGGTCATTCTTTATGCACTGGTCGAGGCAGTAACTTTTGAAAGGCTACTTAATGCTGGGAGACTTCATGATCTGAGATTACTAAAGACACTGGATTATTGTGAACCTTTCTTCCATCTTTTGATCAAACCCAATCCAAGGCTCAGCTGAAAATTGGGCATGAGCATTTATGAACAAGAGGCTTAGCCACTCTCTGAAGCTACACCCACAGTGAAACATCATCATCAGAATAGTGATTTTAAGTTGCCAGTTGATGGTCAGGCTGGCAACAGTGGGACCAGCAAATAAGTCAAAGGTTCACAGATCAAAATTTTATCGAGAACTGTGTTTTTGCTTTCTTACACTTGTATGGGTGAATATTCACGTGTGTGCATGCGCACATGCGCATCTGTATGTGTGTGGATGAATAAGTACAGTCATGGTCTTTAGTGAATGTTGGGGATTTCTGTAGGGCAGTTTCACTTTGACCATTTCTATAGTAGACATGCACTATGATGGGACTGTATGTGCCCTACCTGTCCTTGTCCACTAGATGCCTGAGCAGGTTTCATGCATCTGCAACTTTGTATCATAGCAATGTTTCCTTTCATCCTACAATTGTGCATTAGTGATTCTTTATTAAATATTACACAATTCACAAAACTGGCAAAAGATCAGGTTATTTTACTTATTAGTGTTATGATTTTTGGTACCCCTTTCTATGGAACAGAGAATACATCCTGCCAGTACATGTCACACACTCTCACATGTGCACTGTGTTTGTCTGTCTTCATTTTAGGGCCAGCTTGAATCACAGCATAAACTGGGGCTGTAACTGTTTTAGCATTGCTCTCCTGGGATCCAATCACACTGTGCTGAAGCAGCTGACAGCTCAAAGGGATATACCTACCCGGGTATCATCTTCCCCATTAGAAATTAATTGAAATGAGTCCTGAGAGGGAATGAAGAGGCACTTGTTATTGTGATGTGGAACCAGGCTTGGAGCAGATGGTGCTTCAGGGAGTTTATCTGTGCTTAAGCCATGCTAGAAGCTGACTAAATGCAAATCAGCTTTTGGACAATAAGAAACTAAGAAAATAAAGAAACCCTGTGACAGTAGAAAGTTTTAACATAGAACATGAGAAGTGGTTAGAAAAATGTAACAAACAACAATCCTTAAAAGTTTGAATGAATAATTATCTAAGTCTTGATCCAAATGAGTACATAAAAACATCGGGCTTGTGAACTTGTTTTTTGATGGCACTTTGAGACTTGTAACGTGATCCAAGATTTTTGGTTGGGAATAGAACAACTGTCAGTTTGGGTAATAAGTGCCAGCACCAGGAACCATGAGGACAGGTACAGCATGGGTCAGATTTTGAGTTAATCTCTCTCTAACTATCATCAAACATTTCCAGGGCTGGAACATCATGGGTTTGATATAGAGTTAGTTTACTCTATGGTACCATCAAACATTCCCAGGGAGGATACAGGGGTTAGACACAGAGTGTACACCTTCCTCTACTCTTTTAAATAAAGCTCCTTCGACACTGTCCCCATCATACACCCTCCAGACAGGGACAGCAAGACACTCAAATACCTTGAAAGATGAGATGGCTTCATTGGACATCTTTTCAAAGATTGAACACTGAAATTAGTAGGATTCATTTTCTAATTTCACACTTCTAGTCAAGTGGATCTTGCTTGCGCACATTTGAAATTAAAACTCACCCTTTTACATGGACACAAAGCTATGTAAAGAAGCTTTGGAAAATCATTCCCATCCCACCTAAATTTCTGATATTTGTGATCTTCAATCTTGCACCTTCGATGGGCTCTACAATGAGTTGCAGTTTAAATTGTCTGCATTTTTTCTAATCTTATCTTGAAAGTTTTTTCTCTGTCAGCCACTGCATTTTCACGTGCGGTGTCCTATTACTGTTGAAAATATGAGCTAATGATGAACAATCCACCCTTTATTACTGTTCCTGTTAAAATTTGATTTGATGTGGACAGTAAGAAATTTATCCACATGTGGGAATTTTCCCCTATCTTTTTAATTTTTATTATGATTTTAATTATGTTTAATTGTCTCTTCTTGTAATTCGTAACATTGATCCAGAGACATACACATGAAGAAATTTCTGGACTGGGAGCTTTCTAGTTCTAAAATGCCTGGTCCCAGTAAGGAAATGGTACAGGATCACAGCTGACATCAGTATCCCTCAGGCAGACAGATAAAAATTACTAACAGTTTCAATCTCTGATACAAATGCAAAATATTGCAGTTGCAGCAAATCTGAACAAAAAGCGTAATATGTTAGGAATACACAATAGGTCAGGCAGCAATTGTGGAGAAAGAAACAGAATTAACATTATGTTCAGAGATAGTAGGAACTGCAGATGCTGGAGAATCCGAGACAACAA
>NW_025966776.1:0-27674 GCF_021869965.1 Rhincodon typus | reverse complement strand
TCCTCCCACCTCAAGCCGCACCTCCATCTCCTACCGACCAACCTCATCCCGCCCCCTTGACCTGTCCGTCCTCCCTGGACTGACCTATCCCCTTCCTAACTCCCTACCTACACTCACCTTTCCTGGCTCCATCCCCGCCTCTTCGACCTGTTTGTTTCCTCTCCACCTATCCTCTCCTCTATCCCTCTTCTATCCGCCTCCCACTCTCTCCCTATTTATTTCAAAACCCCCTTCCCCTCCCCCTTTTCTGATGAAGGGTCTAGGCCCGAAACGTCAGCCTCTCTGCCCCTATGATGCTGCTTGGCCTGCTGTGTTCATCCAGCCCTGCACCAACATTATGTTCATCTGTTTCTCTTTCTGCAGATGCATGCCACACCTGATGATTATTTCCACATTGTTTTATTTCTCAGTCTGATCCTAGCCATCAATCCTTGCTGCTGGAAGAGTGTGTCTGAATGTCTGTATTGGATTAGGAAAGCTTTACGTTTGACTGTAATGCTTCTGATGGATAAATACTTTGTCAACAGTTTAGCTTAGCCTTGCGCATAAAGATTGCCCATTAAGCTAAGTTGCCATTGGAGTCCTCATTAGAACAGAACCTTACATCAGAAAAATGTTAACATCATCAAAAGAAGGGTTGGAGTAATGGCAGGGAGGGACTGGAATGAAAAGAGTCCGGAAAAATAAAACTTCATAATTGTTAGTAAACACAGGCCATTTCTTTTTGTTTGGTCAGCACATACCAAAATGCATGGCTCATTTCTATCTTCACCACACCCCTTGTTAGCATAATGCTTTAATTGTTCAAGTGCTGAATGTCAGCGAACTTTATTTGCCAATGTTACATATTTCAACATGTTTGCAATGCCAGTCTCCATCTCGTTCAATGGGTCCAGTCTTTAGGCTTAAAAATATCAATTATTGCTAATGATTTGCAAACCCTCACAACCTCATGCGGTGAGCCCTGTGTTTTTCTTTATTTGAGGAGAGCTTTGGAAATGTAAACTGTTATAGGTATTGTTGTTCAGTCCAGACGCTCACTGTCACAGCCAAAAGGGTGTGACAAGGAGCTGAGAATTTCTAACAGGTATACTGGACCATAAAAGGGATAATTTTAAGAAAAACACCCTCCAGCATGAAGAACCACCTGTTGAAAAGGTTTGTAATGAACTTTGTGCTCACTCACTACCTTTTCTGTCAACCGAAATGGCAAATATATTTTAAACTAAGACTGAAGTCAATCTTTTTCCTGTTTGTTCTGTGACATGTTTTGGGAGAACTAACTGGATGTTGACCAATAAGCTCAGCTTTTCATGTTCCTGTCTTATCCCTCCTTGCAATCAGATTCCCAAACACAGGGTTCTATGAAAGTAAGAGATAAATCTTCAGGCCACAGATCCCTTCATAGCTCAAAGAATTTTTCTGTTGAATATCTATACCATATAGATGAGGAATATATCAGGTTTGATCCCTGTGTATCATTGACTTAGTTGATTTGTGCCAATGTAGCAATGAGGACAGTTTAGCTGTTATGACCACACCTTTACAATTGACAATTTTGCTGACACCTGCCATCCTAACCACATGAATAAGGGACTAGAGCTGATTAATGCTCATGGATTCTTGCCTCACAAAAGTGAATGTGTATTTTGATGAGGGAAGAAAACTGCACACAACTCATTTCATGTTGTGTGTCACCTACAGTACTATAGAAGTGCAACAAAAATGAAATGAAACATAGTGGAGGTGCAGTTTAATGCCTCCCCCATACTAGTACTGCCATAGCCCCAGTTGTCTCCCCTTTTCTCCTGACTATGTTGTGGAACATTGCTTAGGCTGCCTGTTACTCACTGGTAATTTATCCATGTGGCCATTCTTCCTGTGAGGCTATTCAACTGTGCAGACTGTCAAAACTGATGCATAGTGTGTCTTCATCTGTGTACTTTGTAGAAAAAGTACTGCACTGTGTTCAGGAGTGTCCTGGCTGCCTTAATCCAGGCTGTCTGCAAACCAGGTTGAGGTTAACTAGAGTACTGCAATAGCTGCCCGGATTAAGATCAGTTAACTCAGCCTGGAGCGGACATCAAAGCTTGGGATCGCTCTGATCTACAAGATTCAGTGCCACAAAAATTGCTACAGTTTCTTCAGAGTTGTTTAGCGCAGATTGCATGAACTATTTTTCAGATATATTCTCCGAGATTACAAGAGTGTTAGCTCATCCTTATCTTTTATTTGTTATAGGGGGAGCTGTCAAGTGAGGGCCAGGATCCAGTGACAGTTTTCGATTTCCTTACACAGACAAAGACTGAATACCCCTTGGACTATTCTTCAGTACAGAACACACACTTGGGAGGACATGGAGGAGCTGATTACTATCTAATGGACAGCTTCATACAGGCTATTGCTGTAAGTATCTAACAAAATGTTTATGCATCTTCATCGTCTTTTATTTCATTTTGCATCTCTGCTGTCTTTCAAGGTTTGCATTTTTATTGTGATGTTTATAACAGAAAAAATCGCACAACAGTTACAACACAGAAGAAGCCTATTCAACCCATTGTGTCTGTACTGGCCTTCTGAAGGAGCAATTCACCTGGCGTTACTTCTCTATTTTTTTCAGATGTTTCACTTCCAGATAATGATTCAATTCCCTTTGAAAACTGATCCTGGCAGTGCCGTACTGTTAGGCTGTGCATTCCAGATTCTAATCAAACCTTTTCCACATGTTACCATTGCTTCTTTGGCCAGTTATTTCAAATATATCCAAATGCATCAAGTCTTAGTTTTGTACAGTTCATAAATTCTTGCTTCTTGAGTGAGACCACTGTGGGTTTATCCCTGACACATTATAAGCAAGCAGGCTGTGTTAGTAGATCAACATGTTACAGAAGAGTGTATGTTGTTGGAGATGGTGTCCTCCAGTGGAGCAGTTATAGTGAACCTTGTTTTTGGTTGCTATTAATGTTAAAGGTATTTGAGACAACATGAAGAGGATCTGGGTTAAAGTCCAACAGGTTTATTTGAAATCACAAGGTTTTGGAGTGCTGCTCCTTCATCAGGTTCACCTGTTGGACTACAACCTGGTGTTGTGTGACTTCCACTCCAGTCCAACACTGGCACCTCCACATCAACAGTACCTAATGCCATCTATTTGAATTGGGATTTTGTTGTGTGAAGAACACTGAGAATCACAGAATTGTTATTGTGCAGAAGGAGGCCATTCAGCCTATCATACCTGCATCAATGACATAATGTCTCCTGCATTTGCCAACATAACAAATTTACCCGTACTTCATATAACTCATTCTGTGCAAAATGCACTTGGATTCTCCTTGATGAGCACTTATGTAAACACGAGTCATTCTTTTCTGTCTTCCCTTTCATCTGCTACGTCTCTGAAGGTGCTTGCTAGCTGGCTTATTATACTATGAGTGTCTTGTCAGTGACTCTCACAAGTGGGCTTTATTTGTATCAGACTACACAGAGTGTTAAGAAGCTTCTCAACAATTGAGGCATCACAGCCAAAGCTGTTAGAATCCATAAATATGCACTGCCAGTACATTCATTGGGAACTGGTAAACTTACATAACCTATGTGAAATCTGTCCTAATTGAAATAAATTGAAGAGGGTTTAACAAAAACATTTGAAACAAAAAATGGTATTTACAAAAATAATTACTGCACTTTCTTGATGAGTCACAATCCTTTCTGAGAATCCCTTGAATAAGCTAATCTCAGGAAAAGCTGCTTTAGGACAATGACTTGGTGTTTGCCTATTTAATCTTCGTGATTCAGAATATTGTAATTGAGCATTCGGGTCAATAATATTTCCAGTTTTCACAGAGCTTTTTATTTCTGTAATTATTTTCCTTTATCCAGTTCCCAGAGTAAATTTTGGTACCGATTGATACCAACCCAGTAGGACCACAACTGCCAACCTCAGCCCTGGGCTAGAGGAGGGAAGAAGCTAGGCTTTAGGCTATAGAACCGGAAAGTGGCTGATGCCTGTTGGAGTGCACTGAACTGGAAGCTCAGTTGCTTCTGTACTTATCCTTTCTATTCCATTAAAAATGGTGAGTGGCTACATATTCCTGGCTTCACTAAGAATGTCTATTTCCACTTCTGTAACATTATCTAACTCCTCCCCTGTTTCAGCTCATCTGCTGCTGAAATTCATTTATGTCTTTGTTAACTCCAGACCTGACAATTCCAACTTACATTGGGTTTCCCACATTCTGCCTTCCATAGATTTGTGGTCATTTCACAATTCTGTAGCCTGTGTCTTGACTTGCACCATTTCCCATTCCCTTGTCACCCTGTCTGTGCTGACTTGCTTTGGCTTCCAGTCAAGAAATGCTTTGATTATAAAATTTTCATCTTATTTTCAAATCCCTCAATGGCTTCACCTTCCCTAACCTGATAACATTATCCAGCCCCACAACTCTGCAGATACTATCTGATTTGCTGCTGCACAGCACATCAGACTTATGAACAAAGTTAGAGTTTATGGAATAATGGGGACTAAGAACTTTCAGACTTCATTGAGTGATAAGAAACAGAGATTAGCAAGTGGTTAACGGTTGTTTCTTTACTGGAGGAAAATTGATTGTAAAGTTCCCAGGAGTCTTTTATTCAGAGTTCTGCTGTTCCTGATATATATTAATGACCCAGTGTAGAGGGCATAATTGCAAACTTTGCAGATGATACAAAACTTGCAAGGGCTGTGAACTGTGTGGAGTACTGTCCAGCACTTCATAAATCATTGAAGGGACAGAACAGGTTGAAAGCACACTTAATACAGTACTCAACATTCTAGGCTTCATCAATAATGGCTGAGAAATGAAATTACATTAAACTTGTACAAAACACTGGTTTGGCCTCAACTGGAGTACCATTTCTGCACACGAGTTTTCATGAATGCTGTGAAGGTTTTAGAAAGTGTACAGAAGAGATTCACAAGAATGGTTCAAGAAGCAAGAACTTCAGTTATGTCGATAGACTCGGTGAAGTTGGGACTGCTCTCCTTGGAGTAAAGAAGTTTGAGAGGAAAATGGGCAAAAGAAGGAATGATAACATGAAGAAAAACATTTTCACGTGGCAAGAGATTAGAGTTTAGAATGACCTTTTTTATTATTCATTCATGGAAAGTGGATGCTGCTGCGTGACCAAAATTTACTGCCCATCCCTAGCTGCTTTGGAGAAGGTGGTGGTGAGCTGCCTTCTTGAACCGCTGCAGTCCATTTGGTATAGATACACCACAGTGCAGCTAGGGCTAGGATTTTGACCCAGTGATGCTGAGGGAACAGCGATATATTTCCAAGTCAGGATGATGAGTGGCTTTGAGTGGAACCTGCAGGTGGTGGTGATCCCACATATTTTTTGCCCTTGTCATTCCAGGTGGTTATGATCGTGGATTTGGAAGATGCTGCCTAAGGACCCTTGATGAATTTCTGCAGTGCATTTTGTAGATGGTCACACACTGCTGCTGCAGTGTATTGCGAGTGTAAGGAGTGAATGTTTGTTGATGTAATGCTTATCAAGCATCTGGAGTGTTGTTGAAGCTGCACTTGCCCAGGCGAGTGGGGAGTGTAGAGATTGTAACAAGGTCAGCCAGGTGGACCTCATGGAATATGAGTTCCCTGATTGGATTAGGTTAACAGCCACAATCAGGGAGCCCTGGTTGACAGATATAAACAGGAGTGTTAGAGGTTCTGCTGCCTGAGCGCTGGCTCTGAGGAACCTGGACTAGTGTCAAGTACTATGCACACCTGAGTAAAGGGTGACTTATTGATGGATACTGGCCTCTGTGGAGTTATTCAGGGAGTATCCACGACTCTCTGCCTTGTAGATGGTGGACAGGCTTTGGGCAGATAAGAAGTGCCTTACCTGGTGTTGCCGCTGTAATGTATATACATATATATATATGGCTCAGCCAATTCAGTTTCTGGTCACTGGTAGCTCTCAACATGTTGATAGAGGGGAATTCAGTGATGGTAATAATATTGAACATGAAAGGGTGATGTTAAGGTACTTTCTTATTGGAGGTGGTTATTACCTGGCAGTTGTGTGACATAAATGTTACTTGCTGCCAGTATGGTGGATTCAAGTTCAATTGATGGATGCAAGAGGGAGCTGGATTATTATCTTAAAAGAAGAATGTGCAGGCTAAGGGGAGAAGATAGTAGTGTGTTAGTATGTGAATTGCTCCTTCAAAAAGCCAGTGCAGACATGACAGACTGAATGGTCTGATTCAGTGCTGTATCTGTTCTATAATTCTACGATCTGAGCTCTTTTGATGCTAGTCTCTCTTGTACACCCTGATTTTAATTGCTCCTGCATTGGTGGCAGTATCTTCAGTTGCCTAGATCCCTCATTCTCGAATTCCATCCCTATATTCTCCAAATCTCAAGCTTGCTTTTCTCCTTTGAGACACTCCTCGGTAGCTACTACATATAGCTCCATTTTATATATATAAAAAACTTCAAGGAAGGAAAATGTCAGAGTCAAATCTTGCTCAGTTGTGATACTGCACCGCCACCTGGTGGTTACTTTTATTTGGTGCAAGTTCCAATTCCTTATTGCATCATTTGACTTGCTTACTGTTACACTTTCATTTGACTTTAGAATCCCAGAATTTTCTTACTTGAACTGAACATCTGGCCTGTGAGTTTCCCCTGACCTTGAAAGAACACTTGTACATTCCATGTTCCCCATGCAGTGAACATTGGCATATAACTGCAATTCAAAGGGAATTAAAAGCGGACTCTTCCAACACAACTCGGAAATGGACTGGTCCTGTTCTGACAAACTGCTATTTGAAGTAGTTTTGTCATGAAGGACAGATAGCACTCTTGCAATGTTAGGCAATAATCATGTTTAAGCAATATCATTAATTAATTGCTTAAAATGCAATCTTACTGTTGTTACATCCAGATCCCATTCTTCTTCATAGTTCAGAAATATCTTTTTAATTTATTCTTTGGACGTGGGAGCTGTTGGCAAGGCTGACATTTATTTCCCATTCCTAGTTGCCCTTGGCAAGTTAGTGTAGAGACTGCTTCTTGAACAGATGCAGTTTGTGTGGTGCAAGTGCTTCCACAGAACTGAGAGATACAGATTTACAGGATTTTGAGCCAGTGACAATTACGGAAAGGTGATCCACGGCTGACTGATGGCTGATAGATACACCCATAGAAAGCATTCAATCTGGATGTATCATGGCTTGGTATGGCAACTGTTCTGACCAGGACCATAAGAAACAACAGAGAGTTGTGAACACAGTCCAGTCCAAAACGCAAGCCAACCTGCCATCCATTGGCTCCATCTACACTTCTTACTGCCTTGGAAGGGCAACCAACATCATCAAAGACATCTTCCACCCCGGTCATAATCTCTTCCAACCTCTTCCATCAGGCAGAAGATACAAAAGCTTAAACACGTGTACCAACAGGTTCAAGAACAACTTCTTCGCTAGTGTTATTAGACTTCTGAATGGACCTCCCAAATTTCAAATCTAATGTTGATCTTGTGAACCTTCTTTGTAGCTGTAACTTTTTATTCCTCCCTCTGTTCTATCACCCTATGATCTTTGTATGGTATGGTCTGCCAGTACTACATGCAAAATAAAACTTTTCACTGTACCTAGGTACATGTGACAATAATAAATCAAATCAATTCAAAATCAAATAATTATACTAGAAAATGTTTTTCAGTTCAAACAGACATTGCAAAACATTCACTCATATCCAGTATCACATTATTGAAATTCAATCATAAGCTCACAACATAAGAATAGGAAAAGGCCATTCAGATCCTCAAGCCGTTTCCATCATTTGGAGAGATCATAGCTGATCTTGGCGTAACTCCATATACCGCCTTTGGTCCATATCCCTTAATACCTTTGCTTAGTAGAAGTTTACCTGTCTCAGACTTAAAACTAACAATTAATCTAGCATCAACTGCCATTTGTGGAAGAGTTCCCAGCTTCTACCACTCTCTGTGTATAGAAGTGCTTCCTTACCAGTCTCTTGAATAGTCTGGCCCTGTTTCTCAGATTATGCTTCCTAGTTCTAGAATCTTCAACCAGTGGAAATAGTTTACCTTAATCTACCCTGTTTTTTCCTGCTAATATCCTGAAGACTTCGATCAGATCACCCATTAACCTTCTAAATTCTCGAGAAGACAGGCCTAATTTGTATAATCTCTTCTCATAACTTAACCCCTGAAGTTCAAGTGTCATTCTTGTAAATCTATGTTGTACTCATTCCAAGGCCTATATATCTTCCCTAAGGTGTAGTAACTAGACCTGCTTACAGTACTCAAAGTACAGTCTATCCAGGGTATTGTACAACAGCAGCGTAACTTCTGCTTCCATATACTCCAGTCACCTAAATATAAAGGCCAGCATTCCATTAGCCATCTTGATTATCTTCTGCACCTGTTTGTAGTATTTCAAAGATTTATGCACCTGAACCCTCAAGTATCTTAAATCATCCACAGTCTTTAACTTCATCCCATTTAGAAAGTACCCTTATCTAAATAGATAACCTCACACTTATTTACATTGAGCTCTTTCTGAAATAGTTTTGCCCATTCACCTAGTCCATCAATATCCCTTTGTAATTTTATGCTGTCATCTACACTGTCTACAATGCCACCTAACTTTGTATCATCAGTAAATTTATACGTATGACTTTGTATGCCACTATTCAAGTCGTTAATCAATAATGTGAATAATTGAGGCCCTATCAGATTCTTTTTGGACATCACTGGTCACATCCTGCCAAATTGAGTACCTACTCATTATTCCTACTTTCTGTCATCTGCCACTTGACTAATTTTCCAGCCATGTCAGTAATTTGCTCACAATTCTGTGGGCTGATATCTTAGTTAATTGTCTGTTATGTGGGGCTTTATCAAATGCCTTCTGGAATTCCATATAAACAACCACCATAGATATTCCCTATGCAGCTTGAAGGGGACTGTCTCTCCCAGATTCCTCAAGTAGAGTCATCCTTCCCATTTATGGTAGCTTTACAGTAATAGTGTGTTGGTAGCAGCAAGTTCAGAATGCTTCTAATGGAGACAGCATCCGTTGAGCCCAACAGACCTTATGGCGCACAGTATAGGAACAGTGGTGCAAGTGGCATTTGTAATTCTTCAAATTTCTGTCCTAGTTCTGTTTGCATTTAGAAATAATGACAGGAAAATATGCATCCAACCCCCTTCCCATTGAAATGGGTAAAGTTTAACTTTAAGTATCTCAAGAATATCCAAGATCAGGGATACTACTCATGAGATGTGGATATGTGAACCAATTCCTTTTTACGTGAGAACAAAAGAACTTGGATCAGAAGTAGGCAGTTCAGCCCTGTGAGCCTGTTCCAATGTTTAATTACGATATTGGCTGATCTCTTCTTGGCTTCAAGTCAACTTTCCTGTCTGCTTCCCATAGCCCTTTAACCTGTTACTAATTTATTCAGTGTCCCAACATCTGCTTTGAGAAGTGAATTCCACAAATTCCCAACCCTTTTGAGAAAAGTAATTTCTCCTCATCTCTTTTTTAAATCTGCCACCCCTAATCCTAAAACTGTGGCTTCTCATTCTAAATTGCTCCACAAGGGAAAACATCCTTTTTATATACACTGTCAAACTTCCTTAGCATCTTGTGTACCTCAATTAGATCTTCTCTCATTCGTCTAAATTCTGTGAGTATTGGCCTAAACTGCTCAATCTCTGCTCATAAGACAAGCAGTTCATCTCTGGAATTATCTCGTAAATCTTTTAAAATTGACTTTTTTTTGTGAAAATGTTTAAGTGTCCTCTTCAAGATTTTGCATCTTAGTGAAGTCTAGTTCCATGTACATGATGTCCATCCAACTCCTCATTCAAGTGACCATTTACCACACATGAACCCTGACAGTGAGTGCTGGTAGAATATTTGACTATGGAGCCATTTCCAAGCTCATGTAATTTCCAGTAGAGATCACTGGATAATTATGAAATGCTGGCTTACTCAGCAGATACAGAGCTTGTTGTGTCCTTACTTTTCCATAGTATTCAACAAGAATAAAATAATCTAAAAATCTGATAAGACTGTTTGCATCCAGAGACATATTAAACTCAATCTGTTCAGTAAATTTAGACAGATCACCATGGAGAGCTTTGTTGCAAAGCTTGATCATATTGTCTGTGGTCACTGAATAATCATCAGAACCTAGAACTCTGATTTTTATCTTTCTCAGCCCATGACACTAACTCCAGTTTCATATTTTTGCAAGCCATTGTGAGTTTCTCACTCCTCCATTTTACAGCAGCCACCTCAATGCATCCTGTGGCCTGATGTAAAACAATAGTTATTATGCTCCAAGTGATTTTTGATGCTTATGTGTGAACAGTGGAATTGCGTTTTGCATATTGTTCAGTGCTTTGTGGCATTGCTCTTGCAAAGCCTTTCACCGTGTGACTTCCCTCTACTTTTTCTTTTATTTCACAGGAGAACAATCCATCACTGATCAGGACAGGTCCCGAGGAGACCCTGTTGAGTCACCTGCTGGTGTTCGATGCTGAACGTTCGAGGAGAGAAAGCCGTGTGGTCTTCTGTGCCAATACAGAATAATCAAATGCTGTGATCATTTCAACAATCAAAAGATATTTGGGGTAGATTTTAGGAAATTAATGCTGCTAATGCAGGTGTTATGTTCCAGGAGTAGCCTGCCACTTCTTTCCAGAAAAAGAGGTTGTGGTACCCCAGGTTCTGCACTTGAGTCGATTTTTTAAAAATCCACTCCTGGGGATTGAAATGACAGAGCTGTGGGATTGAATCTCTTTATAAAACCCATACATATTGAAATCTACTCAAGTAACACTTTACAATAACCAAGTGGAAATTAGTGGAACATTCCGGTACTTTCACCTTTTCCTCCAACAGCACAAACTGAGAATTGATCCAAAAAATCAGTACAAACCAGGTTTGTAAATTCAACTTCAGCAGTTACTAAATGTGTGCAAGTGGATTGGCAATCTATTACAATGCCCTCTTGTTATAACTGTACCCATTAGAAACCATTATAATCAACATCCATTATAAAACTCTCCCATTCACCTTACTTATTATAAATTCATTCCATTACAAGCATTCAAGCAGAAGTAAAGTACTATGCATGCTGGAGATCCAATAATATAAATTAAAAAATAGTAGAGAAACTCAGCAGGTCTGGTAGCATCTCTGGAGAGATAAACAGTTAATATTTTGAGTCCAATCTGACTCTTGTTCAGAACGGTTGAAGAAGTCATACCAGACTTGAAACATTAACTTCGTTGCTCACTCTATAGATGCTGCCAGACCTGCTGAGTTTTTCCTGCGCTTTCTGTTTTTATTATGCCAATCATATACCCTGCCTGCTTTATGTACTTGTTATACAATCTGCCTATTATACATCATTTCTGTTTTAGAGCCCACTCACATGCACCTCATCCATAATGCATACAACCATTTATATCTCTATCTGTCTTCCCTTTCTGCTGAAGCTAATATGTCACTCTAAAGACTTGACCATATACTACTGTTCTAAGGGTGTGTGGCAATGTTGGAGATGCCACCTCACCTGAAATGTTACACTGTCACTCTATCTACTCTTCTCGGATGTGAAATATACTTTGGCGTTCTTCAAAAAAGAACAGGGGAAGCCTCCTGGCCAGTGTTTATCCCTCAGCCAACACTCCTAAAACAGACTATCTATAATTTAGTTCAGTGCCACCTTGCTGCATTTCCCACAGTGCCTGTGGTTGTGAAGTGCTGGTGCTGTCCTAAGGCTTGAAAGCACTAAGTATATGCAAGTTCTTTCACTCTTCTAAAAATGAACAGGGTACAGTTAGCTAATCAGAAGTATAAACAAAACCAGACAGCAAGCCCATCACGATCAGAAAGTACAAAGATGGGTGAATGTTTTAGTAAAAATCTGTCATCAGAACAATTTGGATCAAATTGGTAACAATTTATCTTTCCTTTGGTGAAGCTCCTTCATCTGGTGAGGGGGTATTTGAGAACCAAAAATCTTGCACCAATTGCAGGAGCCCTGATAGTTAACTCCAGATCTGACTCTTCATATACCAGTATAACCCTTCTCGGAATTTAGAAAATAATTGTTGACTTTCTAGAAGAGTTCAGAGTGTCTGGCATACCCCCTCATTGGGATCTAAATAAATCTGCTCCATTCCTATCAGCCATTTATAGAGGACCAACAATGAGCAGGTAAATTACAGTTATTAGTCTGGTAAATTATTTAAATTTTAAACAGAAGTGTTGAGCTTTGTGCATTTGCAGGCTTATTGTATTCTTTATGTATCTTACTTACCATGAAGAGATTATGCTAATTTTAAATATACAATAATATAAATACAGTGCTTTAAAATATCCCTTCAATCACAGGATATCTCCATATATGTTCTCAGTTCTAGCATCTCCAATCTTTTTGGAATCTTCTGTTTATTCTAGTTCTTAGAGACTACACTTTGGTAAATCAAACACTTGAACATAGATAGTCAACAGATTGACAGAACTAAACATAAATCAGTTAATCCATTGAATACTGCACCAAGGTGATATTTTACATTTTTGTGATAATATAAACTATGATTAATTTTAACTCAAATCTTTATTCAATATGATAGAAAGATATGAGAAAGTAGAGGATGTGGGAACAGTAAACGCCGTACACTGTGAAGCTTCACAGTTACAGTATGATGAGCAATGGCATTTAAACCAGT
The DNA here is from genome assembly GCF_021869965.1 of Rhincodon typus. Classification (NCBI taxonomy): domain Eukaryota; kingdom Metazoa; phylum Chordata; class Chondrichthyes; order Orectolobiformes; family Rhincodontidae; genus Rhincodon; species Rhincodon typus. Next base: position 14,906 of record NW_025966776.1, on the reverse strand, counting down.
GAAATTGTGGTCAGGAACAGCTCCTTCACTTGAACTGGGATTGATTATCCAAAACAGCTGAAGACTGAGACCATAGAGCAAACAGGAGACAGTTTCTGAGGGAAGGGTTTCTCTGAATAGATGAGCGAAGATCTGACTAATGACCACCTTATGTGTTTATATAGTGAGCTCCAATGTAGAACAACCCATTACGAATGCTGGGTTGGTGATTGTACGTAGTGTTATATTTGTGGGGTTTTTAGGTGTAATTGCTGGTAAGTGACAGGCAGACTGATCTCAGTGGTTGAAAATGATGTAGGGGATTTAGTCCTAACTTACAAACTGATAGGATCTGATTCTAACTCAAGAATTGATAGGATCTAGTCTGATTATAAGATTTACATTCAGAAATCAATAATAAGTGAAATTGTATCAATTGTAAAATGGGTGGTAATTCAGATAGTTATTTCAATCCCCTCCATCTCCCACCAGTGAATTTGGTTAAAACTATCTCCCGAAAATCTAGAAGTCAGCAACATTACAAAAGACATATTTGCTGATAGTTTGTTGATTTTTGTTTTTGACAGACCAATTCCAGAAGTGGTGAAACTGGCCTCTGCTCTGCAGTGGATCACTGGGCAAAACCTCTGAAAAAGACAAGTAAAAAGTGATTTCCAAATTTAAGTGTGAATAATTTCATTTAATTTGTCCAAGATGTGAATTTACTAATAAATTATAAAGTTGGATTAATATTGAATATGAAAGTTTAGAATTATTTTGTTATTTTTAATTGCAAATTAAAACAAAAGATTCTGGGATTGTTCTTGATTTGCTAATTCACAAGGGAGAAGTGAACTCCAAGGAGTTACTCTGAGTTCTGAAGGGGCAAGAGTCCTGGCTGAAAAGAGGTACAAAATCATGCAGTAACCATGTTAAAGTGAAAATGATGGGCATGGTCAGCAGCAGCATTTGACTATATTGCCTACATTTCAAACTGCTTTAAAATAAAACGTGTCATTAGAATGCATTCTAACCAGGGAATATCTGTATTCATCGTTGGGATGTGAAAGTTATTGTCACATGATGACAATGGTGTCTGACTTGGAGTGATATTTAGAACTGGAAATGTTCTCCTGCAGCTGTTGCCCTTGTCCTTCTAAGTGGTGGAAGGAGCATCAGTAAATTATTACAATGTGTGACACAGAACCCTTATTTTACACCATCTATTGGAGGGTATTAAATGCTGTCACATAAATTTTTTTGTTTTTATAGACAGCAGACTAGAGAAACCCTCTTATCAAGTTGAAACACAAGCTTCAAACCTGTGATCTAATTTGTATAAATTAAATCAACAAGAAACTTAGCTTTCAGAATGTTAAACTTAAAGATTAAGATTCGGCATGGTTTCTCTTTAGAGCCTTAGGACATGTTGTCATGTTGAAAGTAATGTTATAAGTGCAACTTAGTGTTATAGTCAAATATCTAAACCTCATGCTAACAACAATGACTGTAGTTATGCAGTACCTTTAATGGAGAAAACTTTCCAAAGGCATTTTACATAAGCATAACCAGAAAATAATAGCTGTGGTATGGAACTTTAAATTCATTCAAGATTACTACAAACACTGAGTCCTGTTGCTCTCCCTCTCAAAACGTAACTCTGCACTCAATGACCTTTCAACCAGAGACTTCCAGCTAATTTGGGGTAGAAAGACCTGGCGAAGCCACTGTCCAAAGTGAACCACACTAGCTGAATTGAAAGACTATATACTTCTCACAATTTAATTACTAGAGAATAGCATATAAATATTAAACTGAAGCAATTACTATTAATAACTTGCAGTGTTTCCCTGACAGTGACTATCCCAATTAATTAACTCATGGAGTTTCCAATTCTCAGCTCCAGCGATCTGCATCCATAAGCAAATTCATAGCTAATGTCATTTATAGTGACCTGGCATATTCCTCTTTGAAGAATTATACAAGGGGCAATGATTTAATTCCATACATGCTTATTCTGGAATTACAAGACTTCTAATTTTAAAAAAATGCAATGAGATTAAAAATTGATACCCAGCAACGAGTCAACACAGAACTCCCTTCCTCACAGCACTCTTGAGTGTCTATACATGCCAAGGATTTCAGTGGTTCAAGAAGGCAACTCACCTCGCCAGTGATGCCCACATCCCGTGAACAAATTTAGAAAAGAAACATACTTAATGAAGACACTGTATAGAGAAAATGGTGCAGACATGGTAATTTCTCTAAGCATAAAGTAAATCTTATGAATATGATCTTCTTCAGCATTTCTTGGTTGATGGTGCTGCTTTGAGGCCTTTAGAACTTTTGCTGTGAGCGGTCATAATGGCTGCTCTTCTTTAAAGCCTTTGCTTCTTTTCTCATCACCTAAAAATATTGAGACATGAAATAACTAAACTCATTAATGATATGGCATACCGATTAGAGAGGGAATAGTGTAGGTGATACAGATGTAGTTCAAACAACGCGGTTAACAAATCTGACTTATACTGCTGACTACCCACTAGCTGTATCAATCTCTGGCCACAGATTGTAAAATTTCGTGCATCCCTTCCTTGCCAGTATCTGAATATATTACAACTCTGAGATAATAGCCTGATTATCTGTTTTAGATAATCTGATGTTGGTTGAGGGATAAATGTAATAGAATACTATAAAGAACTCTTCTGTCCTTCAAATATATCTTTTTTTTCATCTATCTGAGAAGAAACTCCAAGTTTTTGTTTAACATCACATCTAAAACATGGCATTGCTGACAGTGCAATGCTCCTTCAGTACTGCATTGGAATGTGGAGTCTGGATAATGGGCTCAAGTCTCTGGAATGAGATACAAACCAATTGTTCTGACTCAAACAACAGACAGCTGACACCTGCGGCTTAACCAGTTGACTCTGGGTGGGATCGCTGTTTGCTGGCATTTTGATTCTGAACTCCAAATGTAATATTGTGGGATATCTTAGGAGTTTCAAAATCCCCCTTTCCTCAATGCAACCTTTCTCCTTCCATTATGCCAAATGATCCAATCACAAGTCACTAAAAGAAATATTGGCTTTTATGACTCGGTCAGTTTGCAATAATTCAGTTCTTCCAACAATGAGAACTGAGGAAAGAACAGCAAGGTTGGGACAATTTCACAATATCCGATTTACATTGTGAACAGATGAAAGACATTAAGACCACCATCTGAAATTACCTTTTATAATGAACCTTTGTGATGAGTGTGTGCTGTAATGTTTTTTGTGGTCAGCTATCACTTGGACAAGGTATCAGAAGATTAGCAGCCCCAATTTAATGGTACTGCAGTGATAAGGAGTCAGCATCTTCAGCAGTGGTGGAAAAGCAAAATAAAGGTTTTTAAGGATTAGTATCTGGAGTGTGATTGGGTTCAAACCAAATATTACAGTGGGGAGGAGCTGGATTTTATTTACAATAAAACGCATATTAATCAGTTCATTGAAGGGGATGGAGGCTGTAAGATCTTTAATAGGTCACACACTCTGACCTTACCCCTTTCAGTATTCTTTGCCGTAGTTCATTCTGAGTCAGGGGCCTCTCCTCCTCGTCAGTCACTGGAGACTCCACGTCACTGTCACTATCATTTCTGGAAGAGTTAAATTTTTACTCAAACATTACCACCAGTCAATGAACTCTCCAACCCACATCATCAGGGAAGAAATCTAGTTGTAATCTCTTTGCACTCCCCTCTGCCCACCCCTCCCCTCATCACCAATTTTCACCTCTCCCCGAATACAATGACTCACTAACAGTTATACTGCCATGTTTTAAAATCATAGAATCCCTACAGTGTGGAAACAGGCCCTTTGGCCCAACAAGTCCACACCGACCCTCAGATCATCCAACCCAGACCCATCCCCATCCACACATCCCTGAACACTATGGGCAATTTAGCATGGTCAATCCACTTAGCCTGCACATCTTTGGACTGTTGGAGGAAACCGGAGCACCTGGGGGAAACCCACACAGACATGGGGAGAATGTACAACCTCCACAGTTGCCCGAGGGTAGAATCGAAGCCGGGCTCCTGGCGGTCTGAGGCAGCAGTGCTAACCACGGAGCCACTGTGCACGTCTTTACATGCCTGATTGTCTTTTTTTCATTCCAAGTGGGCTGCTACTCTGCAAATACTATATTTGCACAGCCTCAAAGGCCAATTTTGATCCTGGTGTATTTTGTACCAACTCCTCATGTGAGCCAGAGGGTGTCTGCACAACCTCTTGTTTTGTAAATGATGTGAAACAAAGTGATTTATAAACCAAGAAGAAAATTATGAATTGGGTCAGAACAGCTTGCAATCTCCATGTGATTATAATTCATGATTATGGCTGATCTCTGCCTCTCCCCAGATTGACTGATGGAATTGAGGTGGGAGGTACAGACCCTGTGCTGGGAGGTTCAATGTAGACCGGCGGGGGGGGCTTTTTCAGATTCTGGCCCATCAAAAAAATGGCAGCTTCCCGTGGGTCATATGGCTTGTTGTAATCCTGGAATGAACAGGATTTAGAACAGTAATTGTTAGCACTACACACATTGTCAAAGAGACCCAGCATGTTTGAACACAACCTGAACTGAATTTAATCAGCTTTCTGTCTAAACTTTTATTTGAGTCATTCCGGGACTAGTATCAGACAGCACTAAAAGGATACTGTTCAGCCCATGTCATCTATGTTAGTTCTTTCATTATGTCAGCTCACTCAGTTGTCAGCTGAGTGTTTGTTACAACAAAATATCCTCAGGAATGGAAATGGTTTTCTACCTCAATGCAAAACTCAAAATATACCATGAAAGCAGAGTGTACACTGAGCATATAATTTATCAATACCTTGGATGCAAGGTAGGATTGGATAGACAGTAGTTCATTGGTGCGTTGCTCAATGAGGCCCAGGTACTGCATCACATTATTATCCCGGATTCCGGATGAAGATCCCAACATTTCATCCAAAATAGATCGATCGCAGTTCATTCTAGTAAATAGTGAATCAATTTCTGTAGATGGAATAACTTTCAATTAAAATGTTTTAATGCTGAATTTAAAAAAAAACAAAAAACAAAAATTGCTGGCAAAACTCAGTAGTCTGGCAGCATCTGTGAGAAGAAAATAGAGTCAACAGTTCGAGTCCAGTGACTCTTCACCAGAACATATTTTCTTCTCTTCACATTAGTGCTGATTCTTGTTGGATTTGGTCCCAAGAAAGACCAAGGCAGCTCTGTCCATGTATGGATCTGGAATTGAATGTTTTACCTGTTCTGCTCAAGCACATGATAATGAACACAGGCCATGTGTCAAATTGTTCACACACTGTGGGCAGTTTTCACTCCAGAGCTTTTAGATTGGCAATGGAACTTAGATAGGAAATAAAACATCAATTTTCCTGACAGCTGGTTAAAGTTGCCATTAAGTTCTCAGAATCTGTAGGGAGGGGCGGCTTTCTTTACCTTGATGTTCAGGAACCCTCTTTCATGTATATGAATATCATTCATTATCTTTAATAACTCATTAACATCCTAGCCTGGAATTACATTCATGAATGCAGTCTTGTTCAGCAAACATGGGAAACAGATGTGTTCACAGATGACTATATATTTGAGCCATGTACCTGGCAGGATAAGCTTCTTCCTCTAGGCTCCAGTGAGGATCAATGTCTTCTATTACCTGGCTCCTCTATAACCGAGTCGTTTCTTTCCAAAAATCTGACCTGTCCCAAGTGGAGGTAACTGCCACTTTTATACCCACCTCCAAACTTAGTCTCAAAAAAAAATTCCACCTGGGAATTTAACATGTTACTCAGAAAGAAATCTATCAAATTTGCCTTTAAATAGATCAATACTTTCTGAACCACCATTTTCCTCAGGGCCTGTTCCAGAGATTGGCTCACTGAAATCTTAGCCCAGATTTTGCAGTTGTGTAATGTCACAGAAACTGTCAGCACTTGCCATCATTGTGTTCTGCAACTGGCAGCAACTGCTGTCATCGACCTATGCACAGTAAAACCCAGAAGATGCTGCTAGTGATTCTCTGCTCCATGACAGGCTAGGCCATCGAAATTCCCAAAGACAGCAATCTTTATAAGTCACTGATGTTATAACTGATCTGAGAACTTGCCTTCTTAGCTACAATTGGGAGATTGAAAATCCCTGAAAAAGTTATTCCTTACTAATAACACATGTTGTACTAGCTCACTGGGCAACCCCTTTGAACTGCAAAGCTATTTTTTAAAAAAAATCTGTGGAAAGCCAAATCTTTCCATTATGATGAAAGTTCAATTTCTTTAAGCATGAAAGTGATTTTCATTAAGAACCTATAGTATTTGAACAACTAATTCAGTTTTTATGTTCTAATTTTTATTACATTCTCTAAAATTTATGAACTAAAATATAATCAGCATATTTTAATTCATAGCTTGCCGCCTGTGAGAATTCTTCAATTTATTGACTATTACCCTGCTTGATGGTTTTGTAGTTGCTGGATGTTTGAAGAACCCTTTTACTCGGTGCCAAATTCAATTTATGCTCAGGAAATAAATATTACAAAATGTTGCCTGATATTGGTGGGTAGCTGTATTTGATGTCAATGGTTTGTGCCTTCACTTCATTTATTGACTACAAAATTCTAGCCATTGTTTGCTGTAGAGTCGGAAAAATCCATCTGGTCCACTTATGTCCTTTAGGAAAGGAAATCTGTCATCCTTACCTGGTCTGGCCTATACGTTACTCCAGACCCACATCAATGTGGTTGACTCTTAACTGCCCTCTGGGCAATTAGTGATGGGCAATAAATGTTGGCCTAGTCACAGTAATCCATATCCCATGAATGAATGAAAAAAAAGTTAGTTTGCATTTATCTCCTTCCATACCCATGACTGTTCAGGTACAGGCCATATCCTCCAGATGTACTGCTCTGGAGAAGGGACAACCGCTTATCGTGTTTGATAGTATCTAGTAAGAGGGCTGGCAAGTATTTTTGGATCCATATTTCCACTAAAGTGAACATCTCCAGGATTGGAGGTAAGAAAGACAGGATGAAAAAGTCATTCTAACAGTGGAACTTCATCTTCCATTGGCAACGTTTAAACTGCCCTCTTGAATAGAATTTTGTTACAGTGTCAATTTGTGGGCTAATTAACTGTCTCACCAGCAAACAGTTCATCCATGTCTGTAATCATCTTTCTCCCTGACAGTAACAGGTTAGTCCAATGTAGCAAGATGGCTTTTATGAGTTCTCTCTACCCACACAAGAGTGGGTACCTTTGAGTTCCAAGCTAAAGTATGGTCTCCGCTTATTTGGACAGTTCTGGAGTAGGTTTCAAATCCTGTACCTTCTGACTCAGGTGGATATACAATCACTGAGCATGTCATTGATATAATAAATAAATATGCAATAAATATAAAAGGTCTTCGCTTACTTTCTTTGAGTTGGTCAAGTATCTTTCTGACCCCTTTAATCCTGTTGTCACATTCGGTGGCCTGTTTGCTCGCTTCCTCCTGTTGAGTTTCAATCTTCTTTAGAATAACTTTATGTTCTTGCTCCCTTTGCTGCTCTTGTAATTTGAAGGCTTCAATCTGTGCCTGGATCTACATTTTAAAAAAATGTACAAGAGAGGAACTGGGGTGTCAGAGAATTGAATGGATAGACTAATGCTCTTCAACTTTGAAGGAAACACATGCAAAAGGAACCTTTACAGAAATGAATGTAGGAACCTACATTTATATCAGAGATAGCAAGAACTGCAGATGCTGGAGTCAGAGATAACACAGTTTGGTGCTGGATAAGCACAGCAGGCCAGGCTGTCCTCCTATTTCAAGGACTGTAACATCCCTCCTCCGGTGATGGAAAATGCCCTCAACCGCATCTCTTGCGTTTCCCGCACTTCTGCTGTCACATCCCCTTCCCCAACAAAAATAAAGACAGAATCCCCCTTGTCCTCACGTATCACCCCACCAACCTCCGTATCCAACATATCATTCTCTGCCACTTTCGCCATTTACAATCTGACCCCACAACCAAAGAGGTATTTCCCTCCCCACCCCTATCTGCCTTTCGTAGTGACCCTCTCTCCATGACTCCCTTGTCTGCTCCACACTCCCCACTAGCCCCACCACCCACAGCACCTTTCCCTACAACCACAGGAAGTACTACACCTCCCCCCCTCACCTCCATTCAAGGCACAAAACAAACGTTCTACATTAGACAGGCGTTCACCTACACATCTGTCAACTTGGCCTACTGCTTCCGCTGCTCCCGATGTGGCCTCCTCTACACCAGTGAGACCAAGTGTAGACTTGGAGAGCGCTTTGTAGAGTGTCTGTGCTCTGTTCATGACAAATGACAACACCTTCCAGTCACCAACCATTTTAACTCTTCTTCCCACTCCCTGGGTGACATGTCCATCCTGGGCCTCCTCCAGTGTCACAATGGCACCACTTGCAAACTGGAGGAGCAGCAGCTCATATTCCGCCTCAGGAGCTTACAGCCCAATGGCCTAAACATGGAATTCACCAGTTTTAAAATCTCCCCATCCCCGGCTTCATCCCATGTCCAACCCTCCCTCTCATCCCGCTTCCTTGACCTGACACCTTCTCTTCCACCTATCCGCCCCTCCCACCTCACTGACCAATCCCCACCACTCCCTATCTGCACTCACCTATCACCATCCCACTTACCTTCCCCAGCCCCACACCTCTTCTCTCTATTTATTTCTGAGCTCCCTTACCCCTCCCCATTTCTGAAGGGTCCTGACCCCAAACATAACTTTCCTGCTCCTCTGATGCTGCCTGGCCTGCTGTGCTTCTCCAGCTCCATACTGTGTTATCACCTACAATTATATGATGCTTTTCAAAAACACAAGACAAGCCAAAACAGTTTTCACAGTGTGAAAATTTTGATGTGCAGTTATTATTATTTTGTGGGGAAATATAACAGCCAACGTGGCTGCAGTAAAATCCCTCAAACAGAAAAGAGATACTGACCAAATGATCCTTTTTAAATATTTGTTGAGGGATAAACATTGGCCAGGATACCTTTAGAACAAATAACTTCATAAATATCCTTCCCTTCTGATTCCCCTTGCAGGCTCCACCAGCTGCTGGAAAGGACCAGATCTTATTTCCCACTAATGATGCTGGACAACTCAACACTAAGAACTGCGTTGAGCTGTCAAAATGCTGACTGTCACCAAAGAATTTTACTCTGAGATCACTAACTGATGTCCTTCCAGACCATCAAACACCTCTCTGCAGACAATGACTGGAAATGTGTTTGGAATCTGCCTCAGTGGGTCATTAAAATTGGTGCCAATTTGTGTTTTCTCAACCTATGTTTCTGAAGAATGATAAGTTAGTAAAAAGAAAATATTTTTGTAAAACTTACATCAGCAATCTCCTCTTGCAGTCTCTCAATCTCACTGCTCTGCTCATTGATGTAATTAAACAATGCAAAGTTCCGATCTTCCACTGTCAGAAAACAAACAGTGTAGTCTGAGAGTTAGAATGAAAATATTCAGCCCTATTCCAACAGTTAAAGAGGTAACAGAAATCCTAATCTCTCACACTGCCATTTCAACAGCCTTTATCACCAGGACCCTTGATTTCTGATGAGAAGTAATTGAATTGAAATTGTTACAACTCTGATGGGAGGAGTGTGCGTAGAAGCAAGTCCCACTACTCGAGAGCCATGTCAAAAATGTAAATGTTTACTGAATCATCAAAACAGCAAATTTGTTTCACTTTAATATTGGTTTCAGAGTGTGAACAAAATATACTTATTTATTATAAGCAAGGCTTCTTCTTCAAACATATGGCAAAAATAGTGAACAATTAAGCTACTATTCAGAATTATATCCCCTTAATCCCAAACACTTGTTCATACACAGACAATACAACACAGCTCTGCATGGGTTTGAGGAAATCGGTAAAAAAGGAATAACACCACCATAGTCAAAAGTATGAATTCTGCAGATAGAATAAGTTTATTTCTCACAGTTCATCCAATTCCCTATTGATAAGGTTAATTTGCTGATGGATGAGTAATAGCTAGAAGTTCTGACTTTTAAAATTTTATCAGGTGGCTCTGTTTTAAGGTTTGTTTTTTGCTAACTGAGAGAGAGAGAGAGAGCTGCTTTCTATTGCAAGTTTCTTCAACAACTCCTCATAATTAAGTCTGTGTAAACACCCAGCAATGAACAGCACAGACCCTAGGGTTTTTCTGTGTCTGTTTTTCCAGCGAATTAAAGGCCATGAAATTCACTTCATATCACTCTCAAAAGCTCCATTAAAGTCTTCTCTCAAAATAACTTGCATTTTCAGTAAAAAAATACAGACGATCGGCGGTTTCCTTTGACCTCTTTTGATTTCTAAGAAATCACATGATAAAGCCTCCTCAACCCAGAAATGTCCAGATAGTTGCATATTGCTGTTCCTCATAGTCCATAAATATATATGTATTCCTCACAAAATGTTAACTCTGCTTCTTTTTTTTTACAGATGCTGCCAGCCCTAAAGAATATGTTCAGTACTTTCTGTTCTTATTTCAGACTTCTAAACTTGGTTACTTGCTGGACCATTATTTCTGTAAATAAATCATATCCTGCAATAATGACACGGCTGATGTCTGTCAAATGTTAGAATGGTGAGTTCCTTGTTATGTTTCCTAAGACTAGAGCTTTAAACAATGCTGGGATTGCTTTGTGACTATACCACCACCATCACCCTGTCAAGTGTGATTTAAAAAAAGAAATGAAAGACAGCATCATGAAAACTGATGATCCCTGATCGAACAGCGTAACCAGACACCCTGTGCTTGACTCCTTCCCTTACTCCACAGCTCCCCCTCCCCACCCCCTGCTACCATGACTCCTAATTCCGCCTCCCTCAATCAACACTTGCACCCTCTCCGCTGAACCAGAGAAACACAGATAATTCCTTTGTTCTGACTGTGCTACTTGACTGAAGTCTCTCTCCTCGTGATGCATTGAAAGTGTTGCCTCACCTTCTTTGAATTTTGCCACCACCACGTTCAGATTGTCCTCTCCTGTGAGTGCTCGGATCTGCTGGAAGGCAGCTTCATACATCTCCACAGTCTCTTCCCTTGCGTCCTTCTTTTTCCTTGCTGAGTCTCCATGTTCTTAGGACAAGATTCAAGGACACCAGTGGATTTTAAAGAGAGATTTGCATTTATGTCACAACTTTCAAGACTCCATGATTTCCCAAAGTGCTTTACAGATAGCGAACTACTTTTGAAGTATATTTACTGTTATTATAAGACAGTCCTTCTCTTAGTGGTACTACTTTGTACATTTTTCACTTATGAATCTTCCCATTTAGAAGCAAGTTCAGAGTTCAAAAGGAAGAGTTTGAAATTGATGCTACACGGTTCCCTTTAGTTAGATTTCCCAACATTTTTTGTTTATTCATTGACAGGATGTGTGTCACTGGCTCAGCCAGCATTCATTACCCGTCCCTAATTTGCCAGAGGGCAGTTGAGAGTTAATCACATTGCTGTGGGTCTGGAGTCACATGGAGGCCAGACCAGGTAAGGATGGCAGATTTCTTTCCTGAAGGACATCAGTGAATCAGGTGGTCTTTTCTGACAACGGTTTCATAGTCATCAGTAGATTCTTAATTCCAGATATGTTTCATTGAATTTAAATTCTACCATCTGCCATGGCCAGATTCAAATCCAGGTCCCCAGAACATTAGTTGAGTTTCTGGATTAACAATTTACCTATAACCCCACTAGGCCATTGTCTCCCCAGTTTTGTGCAGGCTGCACTGTTAAAATGACAGTTAACTTCAGCTCATCTCTGTGTACCAAGCTCAAATGTCCTTGTTCAGTGCTCATTGAGCTGAACTGGAGATGGGGAGTTGTGGGTTATTTGGTCAGGTGGCTCTCACATCACATGGAGACAATGTGGTACAATAGTGTATGGGTATATGTGGAGTTGTAATCTAGGGAGTTTGACCTTAATTCCCACAAGTCCAGTTTGAGAATTTGAATTCAGTTTTTAAAAATCTGTTGTCAGTAAATGTGACTACAAAGCTGTCAGACTATAATAAAAACACAACTGGTTAACCATTGTCCTTCAGGGAAGGATTGTCCTTACCTGGTCACGATCTATATCTGTCTCCAGTCCCACATTAATGTGGTTGCTTCTTAACTGACCCTGGAAGTGGCCCGAGAACTTTAGAAATAGGAACAGGAGTAGACTATGTAGACTCTCCATGACCATTCAACACAATCATGGCCATTTTTTGACCAAGCTCCACCTTTCTGCCCAATGCCCCATTTCTTTCTGACTGAGACACTCTGTTGTATCATTACTGCTTAAATATAGATGGATAACGAATGACAGATGTGCTAATGACATCCACACGTTGAGAATTAAAAACACTTGCCCCTCACGTAGCATGGGTGTATTATTAACTAATGTCTCTGTCGATGAGGGAATTTTTAACACTCTTTTTACCTCGCTTGTGCACGCCGTGTAATGCCATGTCTTCACTCAACCGCTCCTGAGTTTTAATTCCCATGAACTCCTTCAACTTCCTGTCATGGTCAATGACTCTCTGAAGTTCCTTCATCTCAGCGGCATGCAGTGCCAGATCCTTCTCTGCCTTCTCCTTCATTTGCTGCATCTTTGTCTGTGCCTCATCCCTACAGTAGATCATCGTAAAGAGATCAGCCAGAGACAGCTGTCCCTACCTTACACAGAAAAAGCAGTATTCTCTTTCATTCTCACTGCAAGATGCTGATTCCTCACTGGAGTTTGCTTCCACAGGCACAGGCCACCCCTCAGTACATCAGTCTCAGCAAGACCAACATGTTTGTCCATCTTCTAGCTATCTTTGAGAAAGTGGCACTGGGTCTTCTCTTTGAGCTGCTGTAGTTCAATACTTTGTGGTGGCTCTTGAGATAACGGAGTGGTTTTCTAGACCACGTAAGAGTTAACCACATGCTTTAGCTGCAACCGTGTGTATCTGTGTCCTGCTGGACCATGGAGCATCAAAGTTAGGCCAGATCCTGTCCATAACCAATGTCCGTGGAATTGTTAGCTAAGGATCGGAAACAAGGCTATTTATCTCTGATTCTAGCCCTTGGGCACTCAGCCTAATTATAATGTTTAATTACCTGAAATCAATTAACTCAATGCAGGCTGTGATCTATAACTTTACTGGTGGATATGCCACAGCTTTGCATTGCTTCAAATGGTTGGTTCAAATGTACAGGAATTAATTGCAAACAGCTCCGTCTCTGTGTCATAAGATTCTCCTCATCAGGCTGGAACTCTGAAATATAAGTACATTTCAATGCCACAGCATTCCATTTGCCCTATATTCTCCAACTTGGAGATGACTATATACAGAACTGAAGATGAAAGCAAGGTGTAGGAGAGGCTGTTTGTAATGGGGTAATCTTTAAGCCAATTTTAATCGACTGTACTGAATTCAGTCTCATGCACACAGTGTTTCATTCGTATCCAGGGCACTGACAGCAATTCACATAAGTGTGTTTCCAGCATTCCCCACTTCAAAATCATCTTGAGCTCATACAGGGATGGGATATTTCAGAACACTCTTGATCTGTTATTTTTCAATATAAGTAAATAGCATTGAGAATGGTGTCCCATGAGCGGGGTATCTCACCTGGCTTCGTATGCAGCAGTTGAAGAGTCAATTGCAGAACCAATTTCCTTTCGAATCTCGAGAAGTTCCTGATCAAAATGAGAGAGGCACGTACAATATCTGAGGTTAGTCTATATGAGGAGTAAGGAATGCTACTGTACATCTACACAATTACAACGGCTTCTCTACCCCTTCAGTGCACAACTGACCAATAACCACATGAAAGAATATAGACACCATAGGGTGCAGATCCTAATTTCTTCTTCGTAGAAAGTAGCGTTGTTGGCTGGCTAGCATTTAGTGCTTGTACCTAGTTGCCCTCAAGAAGTTGACAGTGAGCTGCCTTCTTAAACTGCTGCTCTATGTTGACCCACAATACTCCTAGGGAGGGGATTCTGGAATTTTGACTCAGTGACAGTGGAGAAACTGCGATATATTTCTAATTTAGGATGGTGAGTGGCTTGGTGCAGAACTGTCAGGTAGTGGTGTTTGTGTGTATCTGCTGCCCTTGTCCTTCTAGATGGAAGTTGTCGTGGGTTTGGAAGATGCTGTCTAAAGATCTTTGGTGAATTTCTGCAAAGCATCTCGCAGATAGTACACACTGCTGCTAGTAAGCATCAGTGGTGGAGGGAACGGATGTTTGTGGGTGTGGTGCCAATCAAGCGAGATACTTTGGCCTGGATGGTGTCAAGCTTCTTGAATGTTGTTGGAACTGCACCCATCTAGGCAGGCGGGGAGTATTTCATCACACTCCTGACTTATGAAGGGCATTAGTGAGCCAAATCAGTTTTTCCAACAACCAACAATGGTTTCATGGTCATCAGTAGATTCTTAATTCCAGATCTTTTTATAAATTCAAATTCCGCCATTTGCCAGAGCAGCATTTCAACCCAGGTACAGAACATTAACTGAGTTTCTGGATTAATGAACTAGTGATGATACCACTAGGCCGTTGCCTCCTCTTGTTCCTCATTCCTCATCTGAATCTTGTCCACATCACCTCCCACCCCTTTCCTGTCCACTTCCCACCATGGTGGTCCCTGCCCCACACTGACTTGCCATCTCTCTGTGCTGTATATGGAGATGTCTGCCCTCTACTGTCCACTTGCTGTACAACAGTAAGGTCAAGGTTGAGATTTTCCCAATGGGTTCTAAATTACTTTATGGGTTCAAATCCCACCCCACCCAGTAATGAAACTGAATTCAATACACTGGATGATTTGTCAGTAATTACAGGGAAGCAGATGGCCAGA
>NW_025966775.1:0-31776 GCF_021869965.1 Rhincodon typus | reverse complement strand
GAGGGAGCAGGCGCTGTCGGAGGGTCAGCGCTGAGGGATGGTCACTGTCAGAGGGTCAGTGCTGAGGGAGCAGGCACTGTCGGAGGGTCAGCATTGAGGGAGCGGGCAGTGTCGGAGGGTCAGTGCTGAGGGAGCGGGCACTGTCGGAGGGTCAGTGCTGAGGGACGGTCACTGTCGAAGGGTCGGTGTTGAGGGAGCGGGCACTGTCGGAGGGTCAGTGCTGAGGGAGTGCTGCACTGTCAGGGTCAATGCTGAAGTAGTGCCACCTTGTCAAGCATGCCATCTTTCTGATGATATGTTAAGCTGATCAGTGTGGAGTTCCCTCAGCGCTGACCCCTCCAACCTTCTTGGGTTAAGTCACTGGCGTGGGGCATTGATCCCAGGGATTTCAGAATTAGACTGGAATGGAAGATGCCCGTTCCTTTACAGAGTACTGGCAATCCAGCGGCTGGCGGAGGTTTGTTTATGGATGATTGACCTATGAATGTATTGTTAATATTCTTTCTGGAAATACACAGAGAACACAGTGCACCTGTTGACAGTGCTCCATTACTCTTCTGTCTTGAGTGGCGACTGGCAGGTGGTCGGGCTGTTCGACTACAGGTGCCATCGCGGCAGTAGAAGGTCCGTCCGTGGATAGGTGTGCTGACTGCCTTCCAACCCTACCACAGAGGCACCGAGGCCAGCGGATGTGGAAACTAGTCCAGCCTCTTTTCCCTGTGTGGCTCCTGCCGGCCAGCTTGGTTTGACAAGGCTAGGGACTGCCGTCTAGATTCTCGCTAGCTGTTCACCGCCACGACCTTTTCTGTATTCGCAGGTCATCCTCACAGGACCAGCCCAGATATGGCAGTCGTCCAGATGCAGAAAAACACAATGGTACTGTTTGCCGTTTGCCAATTCAGCAGCTACCGCTTTAGCCAATGTGTGTGGGGTGGTGGGGGTGGTGGGGGGGGCGGGGGAATGTAGCGTGAACGGAGTGAGTTGTAATGTGTTAATCATTTAACAGCATTTAAAAAGCATCTGGATGGGTGCATGAATAGCAACGGTTTGGAGGGGTATGGGCCAAATGCTGGCAAACGCTACTAGGTCAGACGCGGATGTCTGTTCGGCGCGGATGAGCTGGACCAAAGGGTCTTTTTCCGTGCTGTATGAATCTATGACTTTAAACCAACTCACTGCTCCAGAATACACTACACTCTCGGGGAGTGAATTCCACAGATTCACAAACCTTTGCGAGAAGTAATTTCTCCTCATCTCTGTTTTAAATCTGCCACCCCTTAGCCTAAAACTATGACCTCTTGATCTAGATTTGCCTTACATGAGGAAACATTTTTTCTACTCGGAGACAATAAGGACTGCAGATGCTGGAAGCAGAGTCTATAGGTGTGAGGCGGGAAAAGCACAGCAGGTCAGACAACATCCGAGGAGCAGGTACGTCAATGTTTCAGCCCGAAACCTGCTCCTCGGATTTTGTCTGACCTGCTGTGCTTTTCCAACAATTTTTGTATGTCTACTTTATCAATCCCGTTTAGCATCTTCTGCATCTCAGTTAGATCTCATTCTGCTAAACTCCGTAGAGTCTAAGCTTAAACTGCTCAATCCCTCTTCATAAGACAGACCCCTCACCTCTAAACTCAACCTTTTGAGAGAAAAATACAATCGTTTTTAAACCCTTCCTCTTCATCATTTACCCTTCTTTCTCCTTTTTGATACCTTGCATCAAGTCCGTCCTTCAGAATGACCCCTTTCCCTGGAGATGACCCCTTTCCAACCAGCACTTTGAATAGTTGTCCGTGTGGATCTCATACTTCATTCGAGGCAGAGGCGGTTCTTAATTCGAGACATTTAGATAAGTACATGAACAATAAAGGTTTGGAGTGATATGGGTCAAGCGCAGGCAGGTGGGACTAGTTTAGCTTGCAAATTATTGTTGGCATGGACGGGTTGGACCAAAGGGTCTGTTTCCATGCTGTATGACTCTAAGTTCGTTGCCATTAAAATAGAACTCGAGATACCTTTTCGCTGTGGATAAGAGATTATAAGAGACTGTGCAATCACACTGGTAATGCCGCACTCATTTCCACGTCTTTTAATTTCTCTTTAATCAACCTGGGACACACCTCCATGGGACATCACATCCTAGGATGAGATGTGAACCTGGAGCTACTGCCCCAGAATTAGGGACACTACCCACTCTGTCACAAGACCCTCTTGTTGCCCCTTTATATTTACTCAGTCACTTAATTAATCAGTTAACAGCAATCAGCAAAATGTGAGGTGTTGCATTTTGGAAAGGCAAATCAGGGCAGGACTTATACACTTAATGGTAAGGTCCTGGGCAGTGTAGCCGAACGAAGAGACCTTGGGGTGCAGGCGCATAGTTCCTTGAAAGTGGAGTCGCAGGTAGACAGGGCGGTGAAGAAGGTGTTTGGTACGCTTGCCTTTATTGGTCAGTTGGGAGGTCATGTTGTGGCAGTACAGGACATTGGTTAGGCCACTTTTGGAATACTGCGTTCAATCCTGGTCTCCCTGCTATAGGAAGGACATTGTGAAACTTGAAAGGGTACAGTCAAGATTTACAAGGCTTTTGGAGTGTTTGAGCTATAGGGAGAAGCTGAATAGGCTGGGCTGTTTTGATTGATTGATTGATATTTTGTCATGTGTAACAAAATACAGTGAAAAGCTTTGTTTATGAACGGTACAGGCAGATCACGGCAAGCAAAGGATGTACAGATCAAAAAGCCTTAGAGGCATACAGGTTACATTGCAGGTTACATTGTTTGAGGCTAGAGCCCCTTCAGCAGTCTGATAACAGCTGGAAAGAAGCTGTTCCTGGACCTGCTGGTGCGTGTGCTCAGGCTTCTGTATCTTCTGCCTGACAGAAGAGGTTGTAGGAGATCATTACTGGGGTGCGACGGGTCTTTGATGATGTTGGCAGCGAGCTGTGTAAATGGAGTCCATGGATGGAAGGTTGGCTTCCGTGATGGTCTGGGCTGTGCACACCACCTTCTAATGGTCCTGGGCAGAGCAGTTGCCATACCAGGCTGTTTTGCACCCAGACAATATGCTTTCAATGGTGCATCTGTAGAAGATGGTGAGAGACCTTTTCAACATGCCCTGGAGCGTCGGAGGCTGAGGGGTGACCCTACAGAGGTTTATAAAATCATGAGGGGCATGGATAGGGTGAATATCCAAGGTCTTTTCCCTTGGGTAGGGGAGGCCAAAACTAGAGGGGCATAGGTTCAAGGTGAGAGGGGAAAGATTTAAAGGGGATCTGAGGGGGCAACTTTTTTATGCAGAGGATGGTGCGTGTATGGAATGAGCTGCCAGAGGAAGTGGTGGAGTTTGGTACATTTACAACATTTAAAAGGCATCTGGATGGAGACATAGATAGGAAGGGTTTAGAGGGATAGGGGCCAAATGCTGGCAAATGGGACTAGATTAATTTAGGATATCTGGTTGGCATGGACGAGTTGGACCGAAGGGTCTGTTTCCGTGCTGGACATCTCCAGAACTCAGCATCTTAATGACTTGGATGATGGCATAGCAAGTTAGATATCCAGATTTGCTGATGACACAAAGTTGGGGGCTATTGCAGACAGTGTAGATGATAGCATGAAATTAAAAAGGGAGATTGATAGACTAGGTGAATGGGCAAAACTGTGGCAGATAGGTTTCAGTGTAATCAAGTGTGAGGTTATCTGTTTTGGACTGACAGAGGACAGATCAGGGTACCTCCAATATGGTATGAAGTTAATTACAACGTATGTCCAAAGAGACTTTGGGGTTCATGTGAAAAGGTCTTAAACATGCCAAAAACAGATGCAGAAAATAGTCAGGAAAGCTGATGGAATGCTGGCCTGTAAATGTAAAGGACTGGAGTGTAAAAATGCAGAAGAAATGCTGTGGTTATACAAAACCCTGGTTAGATCCCACCTGGTGAGCAGGTCTGGGCACACTCCTCAGGAAGGATGGATTGGCCTCAGAGGGAGCACAACGTAGGTTTACGAGAATGATACCTGGACTTCAGGGGTTACGTTATGAGGAGAGATTGTAGACCTGTTTTCTCCAGAATTTAAGAGATTAAAGGGTGATCTGGCCGAAATCTTCAAGATATTAGCAGGAAAGGACTGGGAACTAGGGACGTAGGGCACATAGTCCAAAGGTTAGGGCCAGACCATTCAAGAGAGAAATGTTAGGATGCCCTTCTACACACAAAGTGGGTAGAAGTTTAGAACTCTCTTACACAAACTGCTGTTGATGTTAGATCGGTTGTTAATTTTAAATCTGAGATGCATAAACTTTGCTAAGCAATGGTCTTAAGGGATATGAGCCAAAGACAAGTTGGAATTAGGCCATAGATCAGCCATGATGTCACTGAATGGCGTAACAGGCTGAATGGCCTCCTCCTGTTCCTATAACTCCTGCTACACTGACAATGGTAATGTAGTGGGATTGTCATTCGGGGCGGAATCCAGTGGCTGCCAGGTTAATGCTCTAGGGATACACTCAACAGCTGGTGAAAGTTCAATTCATAGAGCACGGAAACAGACCCTTCGGTCTAACCAGCCCATGCTGACCATAATCTCAAACTAAACCAGTCCCACCTGCCTGCTCCTGGCCTATATCCCTCCAAGCCTTTCCTATTCATGTAATTATCCAAATGTCTTTTAAACGTTGTAACTGTACCTGCCTCCACCACTTCCTCAGGAAGTTCATTCCACACATGAACCACTCTCTATGTAAAAAAAAATTGCCTCGTGTCCTTTAATAATCTTTCTCCTCTCCCCTTCACAATATGCCTCCTAGTTTTGAAATCCCTGATGCAAGGGAAAAGACACCTGCCATTCACCTTATCCCTGCCCCCTTATGATTTTATAAATCTCTATAAAGGTCACCTCCTCAGCCTCCTACACTCCTGTGAAAAACGTTCCAGCCTTTCCTTATAACTCAAACCCTCCATTCCTGGCAACATCCTGGTAAATCTCTTCTGAACCCTCTTCTGCGTAATAATATCCTTCCTATAACGATGCGACCAGGAGTGGACACAGTTAATAAATCCAATTAATAAATCTGGGATGTAAAGCTAATCTCTCTGATGGTTGCCCCTATGGTTGTTGTCTGACATTGTAAAGACACATCTGGTTCATGAATGCTATTTTGGGAAGGAAATCTGCCGTACTTACACAGTCTGGCCTACCTGTCATGGCAAACCACAGAAAAGTGTTTGACTTCACCAATGTTCCCTCTAGATTGCGCTTTCGCTGGGATCCCCTACACATGGCCCAATCGAAGTCCCAACACTTAGCTTTCACTTTTGGAACACACTGTCGCTTGAAGGTTCCCACAGCGGCAGGAGAAATTAGAATGTCGCTGTCGACTATCCTCTGAAATGGCTCTAATGAGCCAATAATGTTGCAATGCCCACATCCCATTGAAAGAATGGAGAATGTGACCTTATCAATCAGCATATCCCTTCTCCCTCCCTATCTCAGGGACACGAGGCTCAAGTTCAGGCCCCAACTCATCAGAACTGTGTAATGACTCAAATAAACCAAACAACTGTGGATGCTGAAGCAAAACCCAAAAATTAGTTGGGAAACTCAGCAGGTCTGGTGGTGTAAGGTGGGGGGCACAGTGGCTGGCTGGTTAGCACTGCTGCCTCACAGTGCCAGGGATCCGGTTTTAATTCCACCCTGTGTGTGGAATTTGCATATTCTCCCTATGTCTACGTGGGTTTCCTCCCACAGTGCAGGGATGTGCAGGTTACGGTGGATTGGCCGTGCTAAATTGCGCCCTGGTGTCCAATGATGTGCAGGTTAGGGTGGATTGGCCATGCTAAATTGCCCCGTAGTGTCCAGGGATGTGCAGGGTAGGGTGGATTGGCCGTGCTAAATTATCCCGTAGTGCCCAGGGATGTGCGGGTTAGGGTGGATTGGCCGTGCTAAATTGTCCCGTAGTGCCCAGGGATGTGCAGGTTAGGGTGGATTGGCCGTGCTAAATAGTCCCGTAGTGCCCAGGGATGTGCAGGTTAGCCTGGATTGGCCGTGCTAAATTGCCCCATAGTGTCCAGGGATGTGCAGGTTAGGGTGGATTGGCCATGCTAAATTGCCCCGTAGTGTCCAGGGATGTGCAGGGTAGGGTGGATTGGCCGTGCTAAATTATCCCGTAGTGCCCAGGGATGTGCAGGGTAGGGTGGATTGGCCGTGCTAAATTATCCCGTAGTGCCCAGGGATGTGCTGGTTAGGGTGGATTGGTTGTGCTAAATTGTCCCGTAGTGCCCAGGGATGTGCAGGTTAGGGTGGATTGGCCGTGCGGGTTAGGCTGGATTCGCTGTGCTAAATTGCCCCATCGTGTCCAGGGATGTGCAGGGTAGGATGGATTGGCTGTGCTAAATTGTCCCGTAGTGCCCAGGGATGTGCGGGTTAGGGTGGATTGGCCGTGCTAAATTGTCCCGTAGTGCCCAGGGATGTGCAGGTTAGGGTGGATTGGCCGTGCTAAATTGTCCCGTAGTGCCCAGGAATGTACAAGCTAGGTCGGTTTGCCGTGAGAAATGGAGTGTAACAGGAATTGGGAGAGGGTAGGTCTAGGTGGGACGATGTCAGAGGGTCATTGTGGACTCAATAGGCCGAATAGACTGCTTCCACACAGTCAGGATTCTGTGTTCTGTGGAGAAAAAGCAGAGTTAACGTTTTGGTTCTAATGAACCTCCTTGGCCCTCGGTAGACATTGTCTTAATTTTTCTTTTCATGAATTTTAGTTTTGTGGAAGGACTATTATTCTGAACTCTTTATTTCTGTATTTTGCTAATGTATTACAATGATTTTGTACTTTTGTAGGTCTGTAAACTTTTAAAATTCCTTTCCCCCAAGACTTTGTACTCAAGAATCTGTACCTAACCTTTGTACCTGAGATGGTGCCATAAGTGGAGACTTGTAAACTTTTCACTGTGCTCATGTGAGTACATGTGACAGCAAAGCTAATTCTATTCAGTTCTTCAGACTCAAAATGCTCACTCTGCTTTCCCTCTCCAAAGCTGCCACTGGACCTGCTGAGTTTCTCCCAACGATTTCTGTGCGCGACAACTCCTCTGAGCAGGTTGATAAAATATCCACACCCCGCTTTCCTCCTCGGAAGAGTCAGGGGTTCGCTTGCGGAAGGGACTGTCAGATCAGTGTCTGCGGCCCTTTCAGCTGGCATCTTCCAAGGCAGCAACAGTTCAGGGCTGGGGAAAATGTCCATGCTTTGCCCTCTGATGTTGTGTCTGGAAACTGCGTGAAGGACTGAGGAGGTTTGGGCCATAGTGAGACCGTCGCGTTTGATGCTCTTTCTTCTATCTGCTTCGCAGGGTGCGGCCATGTTCCCTAGCAAGGTTACCACGGAGCAACAGTCGTTGGTCCTGGTAAAACGGCTGCTAGCAGTGGCCATCTCCTGCATCACGTATCTCCGAGGCCTCTTCCCCGAGCACGCCTACGGCACACGATACCTGCAGGGTAACCTTTCTTTATGGTCTGGTACGGTAGGGGGCTGGGATGCTCTTCGGAGGTCTTCAGTCCGGACTCTGTTGGGCCGAAAGGCATCCTTCCTCGGTTCTGTGCAAGCGGGGGAGAGGGGCTGGGGAGTGAGGGAAGCAGCGTCATTCACCTCCCTCTGAAGTGCGTCTTTGGCAGTCTGAAATGGAGGCCTCCCTGACATGTGCAGCGATGACGAGAGCAGGGGAGATCGAGCCAGCGTGGGGAAAGCGTGACAAAGCGGAAGAGATTGAGATCTTGTAGGAAGTCCCAGCAAGGCTACGCACTTAAGAAAGTCTCTGCAGGGTGGAGCTGGAGGAACACACCAGGTCAGGCAGGATCAGAGGAGCAGGAAAGCTGATGTTATGGGCTAGGCCCGAAATAGCAACTTTCCTGCTCCTCTGATGCTGCCTTCCTCCAGCTTCACACTGTGTTGACTCTGACTCCAGCATCTACAGTTCTTGCTATCTCTACTGAAATAAGTCTACAATGGTTGACCTTTATTTCTTTACTTTTTTACGCCACACTAAGAGCAAAAAATATTTACATGAATCTCGCCAGGGTTGGAGGTTGTGAGCTACAGGGAGAGGCTGAATAGGCTGGGGCTATTTTCCCTGGAGCATCGAAAGCTGAGGGGGTGACCTTATAGGGGTTTATAAAATCATGAGGGGCATGCATAGGGTGAATAGCCAAGGTCTTTTCCCTCCAGGGTAAGGGGGAGTCCAAAACTAGAGGGCACCCACCCCCACCTTATCCCTGTAACCCTGCATTTCCCGTTACTAACCCTCCTAACCTATACATGCCTGGGCACTACAGGGCAATTTATCACGGACAATCCACCCTAATCTGTACACCCCTGGACACTGTGGGACAATTTAGCTCGGCCAGTCCACCCTAATGTGTACATCCCTGGGCACTACAGGGCAGACTAGACTATCACAGTTAGGTGCAGGAGGAGGCCATCTGGCCCTCTGAGCTGGTTCTACTATTCAATGAGGACAGGTCTGATCTGTAGCTTACCTGAATCTACTAATGTTGACTCCATAACCCTTCATGCCTCGAAATTATGAAAATCTCAGTTTTCAGATGATCAGCTGTCAGCAACCAACCGTACGTAGCACGGCGGCTCAGTGGTAAGCACTGCTGCCTCAATTCCACCCTCGGGTGACTGTCTGTGTGGAGTCTGCATGTTCTCTCCCATGATTGCACGGATTCTCTCCAGGTGCTCCGGTTTCTACCCACAGTCCAAAGGTCTGCAGGGTAGGGTGGATTGGCCTTGCTAAATTGTCCCATAGTGCCCAGGGATGTGCAGGTTAGGGTGGATTGGCCGTGCTAAATTGTCCTGTAGTGTCCAGGGATGTACAGGTTGGGGTGAATTGGCCATGCTCAATTGTCCCCGTCGTGCCCAGGGATGTGCAGGTTAGGGTGGATTAGCCGTGAGTCCCATAGTGCCCAGGGTTTGCGGGTTAGTGTGGATTGGCCGTGCTAAATTGTCCCATAGTGCCTAGGGATGTGCTGGTTAGGGTGGATTGGCCGTGCTGAATTGTCCCATAGTGCCCAGGGATGTGTGGGTTAGGGTGGATTGGCCATGGGAAATGTGGTGTCACAGGGATAGGGTACAGGGGTGGGATGCTCTTTGGAAGTTCGTGTGGACTTCATGGGCTGAATGGCCTGCTTCCACACTGTAGGGATTCTGTGAAATTCTGCGTTGATTTCTGGTGAGTTTTCCCAGGTGGTGGTGTTTGTGCTGAAGAAATCCAATCTTAAATTTGTCGTTTCCTCAGATCTTTGCATCAAGATTCTAAGGGAGGATGACAACTGCCCGGGATCCTCTCAAATTGTCAAATGGTTTGTGGCAATTCTTCTTTATTCTTCAGAATTGTAAAAGAAACCGTGTGATATCTCCTGTAATGACAACTACTTGCATTTTATACGAAGCTCCTGGGGTGATACGTAGGAATGAAGCAGCTGGAGGTGGTGACAGATATAGGGAGGGGGTGTGTAGTCCGGAGGAGGTGACAGAGGTAGGGAGAGGGTATGGAGGCCGGAGAAGGTGACAGTGATAGGGAGGGGTTGTGGAGGCCGGAGGAGATGATAGAGATAGGGAGGGGGTGTAGGGGGCTGGAGAAGGTGACAGAGATAGGGAGGGGGTGTAGGTTGCTGGAGGAGGTTACAGAGATGGGAAGAAGTTTCAGAGATGTACTTCTGAGGGTCTATAAGGCTGTGGTCAGGCCACTTTTGGAGTATTGTGTGCAGTTTTGGGCCCTATATCTCAGGAAAGATATATTGACCCTGGAGCGGGTTCAGAGGAGATTCACGAGAATGGTCCCAGGAATGAAAAGTTTAACATATGAGGAATGTTTGAGGACTCTAGGCCTATACTCGATGGAGTTTATAAGGATGAGGGGGTGGAATCTAATTGAAACTTACAGAATACTGAATGGCCTGGACAGAGTGGATGTTGAGAAGATGTTTCTATTGGTCGGAGAGACTAGGACCTGACGGTACAGCCTGAGAGTAAAGGGAAGAGCTTTTAATTCGGAGATAAGGGGAAACCTCTTCAGCCAGACAGAGTGGTGAATCTATGGAATTCACTGCCGCAGAAGGCTGTGGAGGCCAGGTCATTGAGTACATTTAAGACTGAGATAGATAGGTTTTTGATTATCAAGGGGATCAAGGGTTACGGGGAGAAAGCAGGAGAATGGGGTTGAGAAACTTATCAGCCATGATTTAATGGCAGAGCAGACTCGATGGGCCGAATGGCCTGATTTATGCTTCTATGTCTTATGGTCTAAGTGTCTGAAATAATTCCACAGAGAATAATATTCCATCACCAAGCTATCCTTGTTTTACACGTGGAGAGACCTTGACATTGATCCAGCTCCTGCAGATCCAGCTCTCAGAGTGAACAGAAGCTCTGACTGACCCTCCTGTTTATATTTGTCAGCCAGGGCTCCCTGATTGGACCAGATTAACAGCCCCAGTCAGGGACCTCATATTCTATGGGGTCCACCTGGCAGACTTCGTTACAATCACTACGGTGTCGGGGATGGAGAGGGTGATAGGGATAGGGAGGGGGTATAGGGGGCTGGGGGAGGTGACAGGGATAGGGAGGGGGGTAGGTGACAGATAGGGAGGTGTAGTGGGCTGGAGGAGGTGACAGAGATAGGGAGGGGTGTAGGGGGTTGGAGGAGGTGACAGAGATAGGGAGGGTGTCTAGGGGGCTGGAGGAGGTGACAGAGATAGGGAGACGTGTAGGGGGCTGGAGGTGGTGACAGAGATAGGGAGGGGTGTAGGGGGATAGAGGAGGTGACAGAGATAGGGAGGGGTGTAGGGGGCTGGAGGAGGTGACAGAGATAGGGAGGGGGTGTAGGGGCTGGAAGAGGTGACAGAGATGGGGAGAGGGTGTAGGGGCTGGAGGAGGTGACAGAGATGGGGAGGCGGTGTAAGTCCTGGAAGAGGTGACAGAGATGGGTAGGTGGTGTCGGTCCTGGAGGAGGTGACATGTAGGAGGGGGAGACGAGGCTGGAAGAGGTTACAGAGATGGTGTAACGGGACTGGAGGCACTTACAGCGGTAGGGCAGGATGTAGGGCATGGGGAGGTTATGGAAACATGGAGAGGACATAGGAACTGGAGAACTGGAGGACATGTTCAAGATAGGAAGAGATATGAAAAGTGACCCAGTTATCGGCCATCTGTCCCACCTAGTGAAAAGAGAGACAAGTTGTTGAAGATTTTCTACTTTCAGTCATGAGGACAATGCAAGAATGTCAAACTTTATATAATTGCAACAAATTGAACTGCAGGAGAGAAGGATGATTGGTGAAATGACAGTGATTGGTCAAACCGTCGTCTTGGAGAAACCAATGGGGAACTATAGGCTCCGCAGTCTCCTGGGTAATCCAAATAAAGTGCAGGGCCTGGACATATTACTTCAGTTTGCAGAGAATGTGATCCCTGGGGTTATGAATGCATGTCGCGTCTAGTGAACATTTATGAGCTCCATTCTGAGCTCAGTCGATTATCTGAAATTGGTTGTTAATGTCACCACAGAAACTTGTCTCTCTTTTCAGCAAGCTTGTTTCTTGCAGTACCAAGTGACTGACCTATTTATATTGCTGTCAAATGCAGTTAGATGACAGCAGTGAGTTGGGGACATCAAACTGAAGGTGCTACGTAAGTAGAAGTTGTTGTAATGCAGGAGTTAGGCGTGCAGATGGCCCGAACATCACGTAGCAGGGATTCGTAATTTCATTTCACTTTCCAAACGTGAGGGTTCAACTCTGAAAACAGGCGATTCACGTGGAATTAAGCCTCTCGTTCACGTCTGGTTGAGGAGTTGCTTTGTCTGCGTCCCTGTTCTCCCCACGGGGCCTCTTTCTGCCAGAAACACCCTTTCCTCCAGGGAGGGTCAACTTGCCTGCTCGAGCTCCCCTGCTCAATGCCCTACCAACCGTCCGTGCCCCATTCCCAGGGGCACCACCAGCTGTTGGAGGTCCCACTACTTTGTCAGCAGTCTTGTGAGTAAATATTGCTGGTGTTGAGCAGAAATGGGGAGGTGGTCTTGAGTAAAATAAATGCGTGGCTCCAGGAGATAACCAACCATTACTCGCTGGCTATTGTTACAGTGTGCAATATATATCACACGATTGTTCTGTTTTGTGTAGGATGATGGGATGCTACGACGCTCTCCAGAAGAAATATGTAAGTCATTCATGAATACTAGCTTTCTTGGGCCGAGAAAAAGCCAGGGGAATGACAGTAGAAACGATTGAGATAAAAACTCTCCTTGCCGTGATGTGAGACACATGTACGTGCTGTTCAGCGCACGCGCCAACACACCCTCAAAACAACAACAAAAGCACAAATTTACATTGTGCCTTTCATGCAATAAAGCAGGAGTATTAACAATTGACAATTTGAGCCCCAGCCACCTGAAGAGAGTTTTGGGATAGTGACCATAAGCTTAAACAAAGGGATAAGTTTTAGGTGGCTTAGGGACAGAGAGGGAGACAGAGAGGTTGAGGGAGAGATTTATAGCACTTAGCTCTCCAGGACAACCATCAGTGCTTGGTTTGAGATAGAGTGTGCAAGAAACCAGGATTGGAACAGAGCAGAGATCTGAAAGAGCTGGAAGCTGATGGAGGTTAGAGAGATTGGAAGAGATGCAGGGGCTGGAGACGGTGATAGAGATAGGGATGGGGTATAGGGGCCAGAGTACGTGACAGAGATAGGGATGGGGTATAGGGGCCAGAGTACGTGACAGAGATAGGGATGGGGTATAGGGGCCAGAGGATGTGACACAGATAGGAGGTGTATGGGCTGCAGGAGGTGACAGGTAGGGAGGGTGTAGGAGGTGACAGAGATAAGGAGGAGTGTAGGGACTAGAAAAGGTGACAGAGATGGGGAGGGGGTGTAGTGGGCCGGAGGAGGTGACAGAGATGGGGAGGGGGTGTAGGGGGCCGGAGGACTTTACGGAGATGGGGGTAAGGGGTGTAGGGGGCTGGAGGACTTTACGGAGATGGGGGTAAGGGCATGCCAGATTGAGAACAAGAGTGAGAATTGTAACACTGAGCTGTTGTTGAAGTGGGAGCCGATGAGGTGAATGAGGCACAGAACAGTGAGATGGGAACAGTTACCTCAGACATAGGGTGAGATAATTTGAGATGGCATCAAGGTTAGAGAGGCTGAGCAACCAGCCAGGAATGGTTCAGAATGACCAAGTGTAGAGCTAACAAAGACATGGATGAGGTGTTCAGCAGTGGATGAGATGAGACAGGGACTGTGCTATCCTGTGTATGGTGTGAGAAATCCTGGTAAAAGCAAACCAAACCCTTCCCTCACACGCACTGCAGTCACCCTGCTAAAGTGATAAGAGCAAAATAGGGGAGGCAGAGAATCCCTACAGTGTGGACGCAGGCGATTCAACTCATCGAGTCCACACCAACCCTCTGAAAAGCATCCCACTGAGGCCCACCCCACATTTCCCATGGCCTAATTGATCTAGCCTACACACCCCAGACACTAGGGGAAATTTATCATGGCTAATCCAATTCATCTGCGCATCTTTAGGCTGTGGAAAGAAACTGGAGCACCCAGAGAAAACCCATGTAGACATTCACCCGAACGTGGAATTGAACCTTGGTCCCTGGCGCTGCGAGGCAGTGGTGCTAACCGCTGAGGCACCATGCCACTCGTTAAGGCATGAGGCATTGGCTTGATTAGGGCAGTGTGAGGAGGAATGCCTCACCGTCCCACAAGAGGTGCCCTTATCAGAACACAAAATATTCTGAGGTGACTTGGCAGCATCAGCGCTGAAGGGACATTCCCCCTCAAAAGGGAGACGGGACAAAGGGACTCGGTTTAAAAATAGCAGATCAATCATTTCAGACAGAGACGATGAGAGTTTCTTTCTCTTGAATCTGTGAAACTGTCTTCCCCAGAGAGCTGGGTCATCAAATATGTTTAAGACAGGACTTGGTAGATTCTTGACCTGCTCCCAGTGTTCAGTCAGGGAAATGGGTGGAGGCCACATTCCAATTAGCAGTTGATCTTATTGAATGACTGGAGTTGGCCCGAGTGGCTGAATGACTCTTCCTACACCTTGTCCTAATTCAGGGAGGATCTTTTCGGGCAGTCCTAATTCAGGTAGGGTATTCCTACAGGCAGAAGAATACGAAGAGGCCATTCAGCCCCTGCTGAACTGCCATTCTATCCGACGGTAGCTTTTCTGTATCTCAACTGCCAAATACCACGTGTGGTAAAATAATTTGCATATGCGCCTCACCTTTCCTGACCTCAGGACATCCTAGTGCACGTCAGACCTGACAAAATGGGGCATTTATTTTCACTGACGTCCACTCAATGTTACAGTTTGTGCAGTAGTGAGATCCCACAAACAGCAATACGACAATGACCCAGATTTGATTTTGTTTGATTTATTATTGTCACCTGCACCGAGATACAGTGGAAAATATCGTTTTATGTGCTAGCCAGACAAATCCTACTTTACATAAGTTCCTCAGGGTGATAGAACAGAATACATCGTTACAGCTACAGAGGAGATGCAGAGAAAGATCAGCTCCAAAAATGAGAGGTCCATTCATAAGTCTGATAACAGCGGGGAAGAAGCTGTTCTTGAATCTGTTGGTACGTTTTCCGTCTGTTGTATCGTCTGCCTGATGGAAGCGGGTGGAAGAGATTATAACCAGGGTTGGAGGGGTCTTTGATTATGTTGCCTGCTTTCCCGAGACAGCTTGAAGTGTAGACAGAGTCAGTGGAAGGGAGGCTAGTTTGCATGGTGGACCGGGTTGTGTTCTCTGTAATCTCACGCGGAAGGGCAGAGCAATTGTCCTACCCAGCTGCGATGCATCCAGATAGGATGCTTTCTATGGTACATCTGTAAAAATTGGTGAGAGTCTTTGTGGACATGCTGAATTTCCTTCGCCTCCTGAGGAAGTAGAGGCGTTGGTGTGCTCTCTTGACTGTAGCATTGATGTGGATGGACTAGGACAGTTTGTTGGTGATATTTACTCCCAGCTCTTGACCATCTCCACCTCAGTTCCATTGATACAGGCAGAGTGCTCTCCCTCTGCTTCCTGAAGTCGGTGACCAGCTTCTTCGTTTTGCTGACATTGAGGGAGAGATTTAGTCTTAACACAGTGCCACTAAGCCTTCTATCTCTTCTCCATCCTCTGTCTCGGCGTTGTTTCAGATCCGACTACAGCGGTGTCATCAGCAAATTTGTAAATGGAGTTAGAGCTGAATTTGGCCACAGTCATGAGTGTATAAGGAGTATAGGAAGGGGGCTGAGCACGCAGCCTCGCAGGGCACCAGCTTTGAGGATTACTGTGGAGAAGATGTTGTTCTCTTAACTTTACTGATTACAGCCTGTGGGTCAGGAAATCAAGGATCCAGAGAGGGGAGCAGAGCTCTAGGTCTCCAGTTTGGAGATGAGTTTTGTTGGAATTATGGTGTTGAAGGCGGAACTAAAATCAATAAAGAGGAGCCTGACACGGGCGTCCTCGTTACCCAGATGTTCCAGGGATGAGTGTACGACCAGGGAAATGGCGTCTGCCGTGGATCTGTTGCGACACCAGGTGAATTGTTGTGGATCAGGGCAATCTCGAAGTACTTCATAACGATGGATGTCAGAGCCACTGGGTGGTAGCCATTAAGGCACACTGCCTGCTTTTTCTTTGGCACCGGGATGGTAGTGGTTTTCTTGAAGCAGGTGGGAACCTCACAG
Organism: Rhincodon typus; assembly: GCF_021869965.1. Lineage (NCBI taxonomy): Eukaryota > Metazoa > Chordata > Chondrichthyes > Orectolobiformes > Rhincodontidae > Rhincodon > Rhincodon typus. The sequence goes on along the minus strand of NW_025966775.1, from coordinate 16,016 downwards.
CATAGTAAGGAGAGATTGAACATGTCTGCAGATGCTGCCACCAGCTGGTCTGTACAGGATCAGCATGCACGGCCGGGGATTCAGTTGGGCCGCTCACTTTCCAAGGGTTCACCCTCAAGAAGGCCGATCTGACATCTGCAGTGGTGACTGTGGGTACCTGGCATCATTTCACTGACCTTCTGTTCAAAACGAGCATGGAATGCATTGAATCTTTCAGCCTCTCTGCTCCTATGATGCTGCTTGGCCTGCTGTGTTCATCCAGCCCTGCACCTTGTTGTCATGGAATGCATTGAGCTGATCAGGGAGCCATGCATTGTTGTCAGCGATTGTACTTGACTTCGCTTCGTAGCCCGTTATATTGTGTAAGCCTTGTCACAGTCAGCGTGTGTCTGTGTGGTTAGTCTGGGACTCTAGTTTAGCCTGGTATTGTCTCTTGGTCTCCCTGATGGCTTTGCGAAGATTGTACCTCGATTTCCTGTGAAGCTCAGGGTCGCCCAACTTGAACGCCTCAGACCTGGACTTCAGTAGGGAGTGTGTTAGTGATTGGAATGAGGTCAGCCAGTGGGACCTCTTAGAATCTGAGTTCCCTGGTTGGACCAGATTAACAGCCCCAATCAGGGAGCCCTGGCTGACAGACTATAAAGGAGAGGAGTGCCACAGATGCTGACAGTCTGGTAGCTGACTCTGAAGAGGTAGAACTAAAGTCAAGGACTGTTCATGAGTAAATAAAGGGTGAGTTGATGATAGGATACCGGCCTCTGTGGGGTTATTTCAGATCGGATCTCGTGGTTCATCCGTGGTTTCCGGTTAGGCAACATTCGGATTAACTTCTTTGGCACGCAACCCTCTGCACACTTACCGATGAAGTCTCTGGCATGCTCATGGAGGTTAGCCGCTGAGTTCTTGAATATGGACCAGTTCACCAGGACCGAGCGGTCACGCAGGAGCTTGTCCGTTACTTCAGATCAGCACTTTACGACTGTCTGTACTAGACCCTCGTTGCCTCAGTTTCTGCTTGTAAGCCTGGGGAAGGAGCACGGCCTCACGGCCTGTGGAAAGATTCCGGTTGAGGAGTTAAATCTTGGCATGCTCCCTTGCTCTTAGCATTCGTGACCCTGGGAGCATTTTGGACCGTCTAAGAGGACCGCCACGGAAGCCCTTATCAAACGAGACGACAATTCCCTCAATCCCGAAGCCTGGCATTCCCGGCGCCAGAAGTCAGGCTCCTACTGTCCGAGGCTAGGGCTCTACCTGCTGGGCTGTAGGGCTGACACGTTGAAACAAAGGCATTTGGCGGGAGTGAGGCAAAGTATATTAAATCAAAAGTTTAACTTTTATGTAATAGTGCATTATTAGCAGCCATGGAAATGTTTACTCCGATTAAAACTATCTTTTACCTTCCTTTTAACAGCTGCGAATGCTGATTTTAGCTGTGAGTATTTTGTTGGCATTAGCTTTGTTTTGAAACACCTGACTTCCACTCGCTGATCTGTGACCAATGGTTTGCTTATGCCTTTGCGTGTTTGCTTTGATCCACAGATCTACACAAATGAGGAAGATCCTCAGGTAATTTCTGAATAATATATCATTAGCGTATTCACAGTGGGGAAACCAAACATAGATTGAAGATCTGGCTCCAGCACACAATTTCACTTGTACTTTCATTTTTGGTGTCCACCACTAAAGGGTTTCCAGTGTTTTCCATCTTCGTCCTTCCCACTTTTCCTATTTGACTTGACCTTGCCTTCTGTGGTCTTCCGTCTCTACTTCCATTCACTCACTGCGATCCTTCTCCCTCTCTTCTCTACGTTTCATGCTCTTCTTACTTTTTGCATCCTCGTCTCATTTCCTCCTCCTTTCCATTTGCATTTCTCATCCCGTCTGTGTGCAGTTTCCCGCCTTCTCCTCTTGCTCACGCCCTCGTTGCTTGATTCCCTCTCCCGTCCTTCTGTCTTTTGAGTGAGTTCATCTTCTGTTCAGCTTAGGACTCAAACGTGGCTGCAGGGTTTCTATAAGATCTCTGCGAGGTGTTCCGGGCCTCAAGGAGCTCCCGCTCTGGGTACGGCAACAGTGACTCCGAGGATTCCTTATTTCGGGTCAGCTGCCTTACTGCCGGGGTCAAGAGTCCAGGCTCCGGGCCTACCATGCTTTAGGCACGGAGGAGTCCCAATCCATTACTGCAGCCTCCGCCCCACCGACACCACTCTGACCTCGAAGATCAAGGAAGAAAGAAAGATGAAATGGAGAGAGAAAAGAATGCCACTAGCCTAGAGCTAATGCCACTAGCTCAAAAGCCCAAATACTGCCCACTGTGCCAGTGCTGCCACGTTGAACTATCTTTCCTTTCTCCGGGTCTAAATGCATTTATTTATACTACGTTTCTCTGCCGTTCTCACCTGCACAGTTGTTCCTTTGTTTTCATAGAAATTAGGAGCACGGGGAGGCTGTTCAGCCAATTGTGTCTGCTGGAACATTAAAACCGACCGTGGCTTGTGATATGCCTAAGTACCATTTCTCCCCATTGTCCCCATATTCCTTTGTTTCCCTTGGAGCAGCGCAAGTTGAGAGGGGACCTGATAGAGGTAGAGAGGGTCCTGAGAGGCATAGGAAGGCACTGTTTCTCTTGGTTGAGGGGTTAATAAGTGGAGGCATGGATTTAAGGTAAGAGATAGAAGGTTCAGAGAAGTATTTTCACTCAGAGGCTGGTGGAAGTTTGGATCTCATTGTCTGGCTGAGTCAGAAAGCCTCCTAACATTGAAGCACTGGTTAGATATTCACTCGCGTTACCGTAACATCTAAGGTTATAGGCCAAAACGAGGATTAATGTCATCAGATGGCTGGTGTGGACACGATGGGCTGAATACCCTCCTCTGTGCTGTACCGCCGCTGTGAGTCTACGAGAGCTCATGTTCCTGAACAGCTGGCGTATCTTCCGTTCTGAACTGGCAGGGCGCTGGGGAAAGATAGATTCGAGTCTTCAGTTGCACCACACTCCATGGAGGGGAGCTTGAATGCCTATTGTTTACCACCCAGTGCTTTCGTTCCAGACGATCACGGAATGTTACCAGTTTAAGTTCAAGTACCTGACGAGTGGGCCCACCATGGACTTCGCAAGGTAGGCCTCCACCTCCAGCTTTCTGTCTCTGGATAACGGGGCGGGTTGTTTTGCATTGTCTATGTGTGAGTGTTCAGTTATGTAATGGGACGTCGTGTTGAGGTTGTACAGGGCATTGGTGAGGCCTCTTCAATGTCCAGTTCTGGTCGCACACTAATAGGAAGGTTATCATTAAGCTGGAGTGTTTCAGAAGAGATTTACCAGGATGTTGCTGGGTGAGGGAAGGTTTCAGTTGTAAAGAAAGGCCGGATAGGCTGGAATTTTTTTCACTGGAGCGTTGGAGGTTGACAGGCAATCTGGTAGAAGTTTATGAAATAATGAAGGGTATAGATAGGGTTAACGGTAGGTGTCTTTTCCCTAGGGTGGGGGATTTCAAGACTAGGGGGCATGTTTTTAAGGCAAGAGGAGAGAGATTTTAAAAAAAACTCAAGAGGCAAATATTTTACACCGAGGATGGTTTATGTGTGGAACGAACTCCCCGAGGAAGTGGTGGATATGGGAGAATTACGACTTAGAAAAGACATTTGGATATTTACGTGAATAGGAAAGGTTTGGAGGAATATGAGCCAGGAGCAGGCAGGTGGGACTAGTTTAGTTTGGGATTATGTTTGACATGGACTGAAGGGTCTGTTTCCGTGCTGTATGACTCTATGACTCCATGATGTGCTGATACTACTGCTCCCTCAGGCAGTCTGAGTCACTCAGGCAAATATGTGCTTTTGATGTATTGAGGAAGCAGCATGTCACTTTGCCTAAGTGGGCAAGTTCACATTTTTTCCATTCCATGCCAAGATTTTTGCCCCTTTACTGTACCCCTTTGCAGGCTGTCTCTTCCTCTTGACTTTCCGACCTATCTTTGGCAAATTTAGCTGCGATGCATTTGGCCCTTGCATCTGTGTCATTGACGTGACTGGAAATAGTGGAGGCCCCAACATTGATCCATGTGGTATTGATGATCAGTCGCTGATGTACAAATGTCCAACTTACGAATATGATTCCATACATGGTTGTCATCTTACAGACCTGACCTTTGAACATTTCCTGTACTCCTTTCCACTTCCCTGAACTGTGTTCCGACTTGCGTACAATTCAACTTGCAGAATGCAGCCCGCTCGCAATCCGGGATCTGCCTCTGTTATGATCCCAGCTGACGTTGTTAAGGGACGAGACAGATCCCCAACTAAAATCTGGCTTGATCGCACATGTTTTGTTTTGTTCTTTTTAAATTCGTTCGTGAGATGCGGGCGATGTTGGCCAAAATGTCCATCCTCAATTGCCCCGAGGGCAGTTAAGAAGATTTTAAAAGCATTGCTGGAGGTTAGAGTCACTTGTAAACCAGGCTTTCCCGAAGGGCATTATTTAATGAGATGAAAATCAGCGACATGGTTCAGTGTTTGCACGTGGCTCGCTTTTATTCCAGATTTTTATTGAATCCGAATTTTGCCAGAGTGGGATTGAACCCATGACCCCAGAACATTAACCAGGGATTCTGGATTCCTATTCCAGTGAGATTACCACAACACTGCCACCTCCCCATGATTTAATGAGGGGTCTTTCACTGCGCTCATTTGGTTTTTAACAATAAAGCAGATGTTTATGAAACGAAAGGAATCAAAGATAAATTCTTTACATATTACACAATTTGAAAGATTTTGAAACACGATAGAACCCAATCTATCCGAACACCATTAGTTTTGTTATAAAGCGGAGGTCGATCCACCTGCCCCCGCTCCCGATAACTAAAACCAAAACACCCAGAGAGGCTCGGTCTACTCTATAATCTGTTAAAAGAAGCGTGAAAAATGGTATGACCTACTTCTTACCGTCAAGCTGCTAATAAGGAGAAGTTAAATGAAATGAACTCCTGACGGTCACTCTATAATCAACAAGTAACAATTTATTTATCTAACTCTAACAGTGAACAAATTAACGGAACTACTGACAAACCAAACAATTCCCCCCCAACTACTCACTGTTCCCAGATGAAACTGAAGTCTAATGGTATTCTGTTCCAATAAGTACAAGTCCCACTTATATAAACCAAATTAATAAATAAAACATAAAACTTACTGCCTCGAAATTACAGCCAGGATAAGTCTTTCTTGTGTCAGGAATATTAGCTAAGAGTGCCGCTGCACCTTTAACCAAATGATGGTTTTCTGAGAGCTTAGAGAATTCTATGAAAGCCAGTGGTTTTCTCTTTAGGGCTGCTGGTTGTTAACTCTAACAGATGGCAGTTGCTCTCACACCAATTTTCAAATACCCTGTTCTTCTATACCCTTGATGACTTATCAGTTTCTTACAATAGGATTGGCCCTAGGTGGTCAAAACCATCAGATTTAAATTTAATTGGTTTTTAGTTTCTAAGTTCCTGGTTTAAATTAATTAGTTGATTCAAACTGGTTGCCTTAGTAACAAAACAAGACTACAGCCTGGGTTGCTAACCATACAGCCTTTTGATACAAATGTTTTGATTTCAGGAATTCTCTGTGCCTACTGCTGCTCGCAGATTTTTTTAAAATCTCTAAGCCTAGAAAAAGCACATCATTTCCTAAAGGGACCACACACTCTTCCCCCTATCATTTTGCAAACAAATTCTAAAGTCCTGCCTTCTAATCCGCAAGTACTCTACCCAACTTCACAACAGTTCCTAGTATTATATTACCAGAGAGAGTTCCTTTCTCTATCACTTCTATAGCAGACTGGAGACTCCCGAGTGGAGTGGGACGGTTGTTGGACCGGGGACCAGTGCAGGCAGTCAGCACCTTGTTAGACTGGGCATACCATGTGTGGAAGCCTCCCGTGCTGATCTACTACGGGCCCTTTATGGACAGTCTGCAAAGCTTATCTTTTTAAGCATGTTCTCGTTTTTCTAACTTATACTATGAACAAATGTAAGGTAATGTAGAGATGACACAGTGTGGAGCTGGAGGAGCACAGCAGGCCAGGCAGCATCAGAGGAGCAGGAAAGCTGACATTTCGGGTCAGGACCCTTCTTCAGAAATGGGGGAGGGGGAAGGCACCTCCAAAATAAATAGAGAGAGGAGGGGTGGGGCTGGCGAAGGTAGATGGGATGGTGATAGGTGAGTGCAGGTAGGCAGTGGTGGGGATTGGTCAATGAGGTTGGAGGGGTGGATAGGTGGGAGAGAAGATGGACAGGTTGTGTCAGGTCAAGGAGGCTGGGATGAGAGGGAGGGGTGGTCATGGGATGAGGCCGGGATTGGGGAGTTTTTGAAACTGGTAAAGTCCACATTGAGACCAGTGGATTGTAGGCTCCCGAAGTAATGTAACTCTTTTTTTTCTTTATTTCTCCCCTTTATTTCTGTATTTTGTATGTAAGAACTGTACCTAGGTACTTTGTACCTAATATGGCGCCATATGGAGTGACATTTAAACTTTTCACTGTACTCCTGTACACCTGTACTTCGGTACTTGAGTACCTGTGACAATAAAGGATATTCTATATTCTAGCTGTTAACAAAAAATGTTGGCGATCACAGTGGGTTAGGGCAGCATCTGTGGAGAGAGAGCAAGCCAACATTTCGAGTCTAGATGACTCTTCTTCTGAGCTGCTGCATCTGCAGTAATTTGCTCCGACCATGACTTAAGATTTTTGTTCAGCTCCTCCTTTGAGACCTTGATAGCCTTGATTAGTCGCACAGCTGAAAGCTCAGACTTTCTCAGCTTCGAAGAACCACTTCAGGGTTCTAACCAAACACTACATAATCTATTTCTTAACCTTTCAAAACTAACTCTTTTTCTGTAGGAGAAACTGTTTTGTACATGTAACTTCAAGCAGGGCTTCTGCGAATTTAAAACAGCAGCTTTCCAAGCTACAGATTTCCCTTAAACAAAAAAAAACTGTTTGAAGTAGTCCACTTTGGTGTTTGCTCGAAAATCTCCTGATGCAAACAACTACCCATTATCAGCCCTGGAGCTGTCGCCATCTCATGCTGGTTCAAAGAGAATCATGGCTCCAGCAAGTTAATCATTAAACCCCTCACACATACAGACTAAAACCCATATGTTGCTACTTCCAAATCCAAACTCTGAAATAAATGATAGTTTATACACAACACACCTGAGATCACACACTCTACTAATGATAGCCTGCCAAATGAAAAAGACTCATTTACCCCTACTCTCTGCTGACTATTAGCCTACCAGTCCTTTAACCATGCCAATGTATTCCCTTGTATTATACTGTCACATCTTGTGCTGTAATCTTTGAGATCATCAAATGCCTTTGCAAATCCAATGCAGGTGCATCAGGTAGTGAGGAAAGTGAATGGCATGCTCTCCTTCATAGCGAGAGGATTTGAGTATTGGAGTAGGGATGTCTTGTTGCAGTTATACAGGGCCTTGATGAGGCCACACGTTGAGTATTGTGTGTAGTTTTGATCTGAGGAAGGACATTCTTGCTATTGAGGGAGTCCAGCAAAGCTTCACCAGACTGATTCCCGGGATGGCAGGACTGACAGATGAGGAAAGACCGGATCGACTGGGCTTGTACTTGCTGTAATTTAGAAGAATGGGGGCGCGGGCGGATTTCATAGAAACATATAAAATCCTGATGGGACTGCACAGGCTAAATGTGGGAAGAACAGTCGCAGTGTTGGGGAAGTCCAGAACTAGGGGGTCACAGTCTAAGAATAAGGGGTAAACCATTCAGGACTGAGATGAGGAGGAATTTCTTCACTCGGAGAGCTGTGAACCTGTGGGATTCTCTCCCACAGGAAGCTGTTGGGGCCAGAGCGTTAGTATATTCAAGAGGGAGCTGGACCTGGCCTTGCAGCTGAAGGGATGAAGGGGTATGGAGAGAAAGCGGGAATGGGATACTGAAATTATATGATCAGCCGTGATCGTATTGAATAGTAGCACAGGTTCAAAGGGCTGAATGGCCTAATCCTTCACCTATTTTCTATGTTTCTATGTTTGGCCCTTCCTGATCACATGATTTAGCCTGCTATAACCTCTGTAACAGTGGACTCCAGTGATTACTCTATGTCAGACTTTAGGCTAGCTATCCTATAGTTTCCTGTTTTGCTCTCCCTCCCTACTTGAATACATTGACTCTCTTACAATCCGTTGATTCCTGACTGCTGTCCAAAATGGCCTTAGCTGATGTATTCCACAAGGTAACTCAAATGGAGACAGGGATGAGCACCATAGGGTTTCGCACAGCAATGCCCACGTCCCGTGAAAGAAGAAAACCAACTTGGGACTTGTCTGGTTTGCTTCTCGCTTAACGACCATAAATTGATGTTGAAGAACCCAAATTCTAATAACATTGACGGCAGGTCTTTTCTGATTTAGCAGGAAGCTTGAAGGGTCAGGGTTATTGGAGAGGGCTCCCACATTGTTGGAACTTCAGTGGTTTCTACAGGCCACTTCAGCGAGGGAAGAGGGCATTGATATGCAGTGTCTGCACAGGGTTGGTTTTGCAGTCTAGCTTTGTGGATTCACCCCTACACACACAAACTGTCTCTCACACACACACACACTCTCTCACACACATTCTCACACACACACACACACACTCTGTCTCTCTCACACACACACTCTCTGTCACACATTCTCTCACACACACACACACACACAGTGTCTCTCACACACACACTCTCTCTCACAGACATTCTCATACTCTCACACACATACACTCTTTCTCTCTCACACACACACACTCTGTCTCTCTCACACACACACACGCGCTCACCGCACACATACGCACACAAGAAACACAGTCTTCTCTCACAATCAATATCAAACAAAACCTTACCCTGAATCCCAGAAGGAGATATTGTGGACAGGTGACCATAAGCTCGGTCCAAGGTGCCATTTTTTAGTGGGGGCATCTTAAGGAAGGAATGAGAGACATGGAGAGGTTTAGGGAGGGAATTCCAGAACCCAGGGCCTCAGGCATCTGAAGACATGGCTGAAAATGACACGATGGAAATCATAGATTCTCCAGCCAAGAACAAAATGGTGCAAATGCCTGTATTCCTGACACTGAAGATGCTAGCCTTGTTTGGCACAATCCCTGTGAGTATCCCCGCCTCCCTCACCCCCGCTCAGCTCACCAGCTTAGTGTGTGGTATAAATCTCACAGCCTCGCCCTCAGGTTTCCTGCTTTGTGTGAGACTGTCATTTTTAACTCCAATCAATTCACCACACACGAGTTTCTTTTCACCAAACCATGTTGACTCTGCCTGATTCCAGTGAGATTTTCTAGGGGACCCTACATACGAGATCACCTGTTTAAGATGGGGATGAGGAGAAGTTTTTCTGTCAGTGATTCTGTGAAATCCTGCTCCCCAAGCAAGCGGTCATTGCTTATTTCTCAGGCTGAGGCAGATGGTAGAGTCAAAGGCAGTAGGGGGAGAATGGCAGAGCAGGCCTCGAGGGGCCGAACAGCCTGCTCCATTTTCATCGTATCACAGTATATGTGTTTCTGCAGCAACAACAAGAAGATCAGCACCACCGTGAGCTGTTCAGACACGAAGAAAGCCAGCATCTTGCTCATTCGCAAGCTCTACGTTCTGATGCAGAGCCTGGGGCCCCTTCCCAACGATATCTGCCTGAAAATGAAGCTGTCTTACTATGACGAAGGTAACGTACTGTGTCGCCATGTGCCTGTTTACCTCATTCCCCCCCCCTCCCAGTGGCTTGCCCTGTGGTGTTGGCAATGATAAGACCTTATCTCCTATCAGCATCACTACAGCAACAGCGCTCATGAACAGGAATGCAGTCTGCCTTTTCAGACTGGAGGCCTGTGACCCAATGGTGTGCCACAAGGATCAGTGCTAGGTCCCTTACTTTCTGTCATTTATATAAAAGATTTGGATGTGAGCATAAGAGGTACAGTTAGTAAGTTTTCAGATGACACCAAAATTGGGGGTGTAGTGGGCAGCGAAGAAGGTTACCTCAGTACAATGGGACCTTGATCAGATTGGCCAATGGGCCGAGGAGTGGCAGATGGGGTTTAATTTAGATAAATGTGAGGTGGTGCATTTTGGGAAAGGCAAACCAGGCCAGGACTTATACACTTAATCGTAAGGCCCTGGGGAGTGTTGCTGAACAAAGAGACCTTGGGGTGCAGGTTCATAGTTCCTTGAAAGTGCAGTCGCAGGTAGACAGGGCGGTGAAGAAGGTGTTTGGTACGCTTGCCTTTATTGGTCAGTGCATTGAATATAGGAGTTGGGAGGGTCGTGTTGTGGCTGTACAGGCCACTTTTGGAATAATGTGTGCAATTCTGGTCTCCCTGCTATAAGAAGGATGTTGTGAAACTTGAAAGGGTCAGAAAAGATTAAGAGGATGTTGCCAGGGTCGGAGGGTTTGAGCTACAGGGAGAGGCTGAATAGGCTGGGGCTATTTTCCCTGGAGCGTCGGAGGCTGAGGGGTGACCTTATAGAGGTTTATAAAATCATGAGGGGCATGGACAGGGTGAATAGCCAAGGTCTTTTCCCATGGTGGGGGAGTCCAGAACTGGAGGGCACAGGTTTAAGGTGAGAGGGTAAAGATTTAAAAGAGACCTAAGCGGCAACTTTTTTGCACAGAGGTTGGTGTGTGTATGGAACAAGCTGCCAGAGGAAGTGGTGGAGGCTGGTACAATGACAACATTTAAAAGGCATCTGGATGGGTACACGAATAGGAAGGGTTTAGAGGGATATGGGCCAAATGCTGGCAAATGGGTCTAGATTAATTTAGGATGTCTGGCACGGACGAGTTGTACTAAAGTTGTTTCCGCGCTGTACAGCTCTAAGTGTACACAATAACAACTTATCATAGATGATCGGCAGTAGCATAGTGTATTGCGACAACAATCTCCAGAATACGTAGAACAAACACAACAAGGCTGCATGTCAGCATTACTTACTGTGGTTCAGTTGTTTTGTTGATGTCCTGCGCTCTCAAGGGTAGCTGCAACACCCTTCATGAATCGTGAGAAATAACAAGGTATAGAGCTGGAGGAACACAGCAGGCCAAGCAGCATCAGAGGAGTAGGAAAGCTGACGTTTCTGAAGAAGGGATCTGACCCGAAACATCAGCTTTCCTGCTCCTCTGCTGCTTGGCCTGCTGTGTTCATCCAGCTCTACACCTTGTTATCTCAGATTCTCCAGCATCTGTAGTTCCCACTATCTCTTGAATCATGACTTCTGCTGCCGGCCACAGCATTGTGTCCATATCGCTTTAGGAAGGATGCCAAAGTCTCCATTGTAATAGGTTGCACGACGTGAGGTAGAGGTAAAACTAGGAACAGGAGAGGCCATTCAGCCCCCTCAAGCATGTCACACCATTCAGCCCGTTCTGCCATTCACTTGGTTCATGGCCGTTCTGGGGCCTATCTGCATAGACTCTCCTTTAGCTCATACCCCTTAATACCTGTGCCCAACAGAAATGTCACAATGTGGACTGGGGTGGACACAAGTCAGAAGTCACAGAACACCAGGTTATGGTCCAACAGGTTTGTTGTCTGGAGCAGGGTATCTCTTAAGACCCCGCAGACTCCTTGACCAGTGTTCACAATATTAGTTTACCTAGGTACCTTAGCATGTATCAGGGAAGGACCACACAGCACGTGTCTGCAGTCAGTGAACCAGCTCGCAACTGTATTTGAAGACGACAAACGTTAAGAGTTAAATGTTACACTTTTAACAACTCTATTGCTAACTATCCGATTCTTTAGAAACTTGAAATGCATCCCAGATACTGGTAACTTTGCTGGTCTGACAAATTGTTCAGTCAGTTCCTCTCCTTACAGGTTGATTCTTTCTCTCTCTCTCTGGTCAGAAGGCGAGCTGCTCCAGTCATTGCTGTACCCTGACATCCCTCTCAGTAGGGCTAGAGAGTGAGGGCGTCCCGCGTCCTGCCCGGCCGGGTTCTTATACCCTTCTGATTACCTTCTGGAACTTTCCAAGGACTTGACAAAATCAGAGGTATCGAATTAATTGGCTCTATCACCTTGGAATGCTGCTAATAGCTCCGGGTGGCTTGCTTAATAGTGACTCCTTTGGCACTTCTACTCTTGGGGCCTGGATGTCTGCCCCAAGCATCTAGTGTTGTTTGTTTGTCAGGAAGGGTTGAATTGCCCTTTCACACTTCCTGATGTGTTCTGGTGCCTCTCTGGCTTCAGTTGTCAGAGCTTGGATCTTGCAAGGACTTGCCTCTTGTGTCTATCTTGGCTCAAGCATTCCCACCATACATTGCTTTTTGGCCAATTTTGATGCCCGGTTTATTTCAGTTGCTGTACCTGTATTTCTAGCCTCCCTCCTTAATGATTCTTATTTCACCTGAGCAGTCATAGGTTGCTACAGCTTTAGTTGGAATCACAAGCTTTTGGACCTTGACGAAGGAGCAACGCTGTTGGACTATAATAAAAACAGAAGTTGCTGGAAAAGCTCAGCAGGTCTGGCAGCATCTGTGAAGAAAAAAATCAGAGTTAACGTTTCGGGTCCGGTTACCCTTCCTCAGAACTAGAAGTATAAATGTTGGACTATAACCTGGTGTTTTGTGACTTCTAACAAAAACGTATCTATCTCAGATTTAAAATTAATAACCGATCCAGCATCTACTGCCGCTTGTAGAACAGAATTCCAAACATGGATCAGCGAAGTGCTTCCTGATATCAGTCTGGCCCTATTTCTCAGAATGTGCCCCCGAGCTCTAGAATCCGCCAACCCATGAAAATAATTTCTCTACTCTGCTTTTTCCTGTTAAGATCTTGAAAGACTTCGGTCAGGTCACCGTTAACCTTCTCAGTTCTAGAGAAAATGGGCCTAATTTGTATAATCTCTTCTCTTCGTAACTTAACCCTCACACGGCGCTTCTTTGTGGTGGGAGTTTATTGACTTGCTGAGTCTCACAGCTCTCGTCCAGCGACCCCAGGCTGCTCCCTATTTGAGTGCGCTCCAGGACAACTTACTTCCACCACCTATTTCTCATAACGTCGCCAGTGACATGAGGTCACCTCAGTTCAAGGGGAAGAATTCAACTGAGGTGTTCAAAATCATGAGGGGGTTTCGATCGCGTGAGTAAGGGGAGACTGATTTCACTGGCAGGAAGGGACACGGATTGAAGAGAATCAGCAAAAGAGCTGGCATTACGGAGATGTGACGATTGCTCGTTTTCACCCATTGTGTTCTTCGTCCAGTGACTCCGCCAGACTACCAGCCTCCTGGCTTTAAAGAGGGCACCTTGGATAACATGATGTTTGAGGGGGAGCCTGTCTTCCTGAGCGTGGGTGAGGTAGCCACTCCGTTCCATGTCCTGAGGGTAAAGGTCACAACAGACAGTGATCACATGGAGCAAATTGACAAAGAGCCACTGAAGGAGGATGAGGACAGCCCTGCTAGCCAGGCCGTGGAATTGGATCCGAACGAGCAAGTGGAAATTAATGTAAGAGACGCCTGGCTCTGTAGTTACTCTCTCCTCGTGGGTGGATCTGCAGGTGACAGAGTTTCTGTCAAATGTAAGGGGGGAGGCGATGACCTAGTGGTATTATCGCTGGACTGCTAATCCAGATAACAGTCTGGGGACCTGGGTTCAAATCCCGCATGGCAGTTAAGTGGAATTTGAATTCAATAAAATATCTGAAATTAAGACTCTAATGATGACCACAAATCCATTGCTGGGAAAAACCCGTCTGGTTCACTAATGTCCTTTAGGGAAGGAAACTGCCATCCTTACCTGGTCTGGTCCAGTCCCACAGCAATGTGGTTGACTCTCAACTGCCCTCTAGGCAATTGGGGATGGGAAATAAATACTGCAGAGCCAGGGACACCCCTCATTTCATGAATAAGTTTTTTTTTAAAATGCCTCAGCTTTCCTCCAGCATGTATGAGTCTCTGCCATGTCTGGTCTGAAACCTCCCAGACATGACAAACATAGAACAGTACAGTAATTAAATTAAACTAATCCCTTCTCCCTGCCCTTGGCCCATATCCCTGCATTCCTTGCATATCCATGTGCTTATCTAAATGCCCCTTAAACACCCCTATCCTATCTGCCTCCACCACCACCCCTGGCAGTGTGTTCCAGACTATTACAACTCCCTGTGTAAAATAACGTGCCCCTCATTTCTCCTTTGAACTTTCTCCCTCTCACCTTAAATCCTTGCCCCCTAGTATTAGACATTTCAACTCTTTGCATCTCACAATTTTACACACTTCTATCAGGTCTTCCCTCAGCCTCCAGAGAAAACAGCCCATGTTTTTCTAGCCTCCCCTTATAGCTCATACCCTCTAATCCGGGCAGCATCCTGGTAAACCTCTTCTGCACCCTCTCCAAAGCCTCCACATCCTTCCTGTAATAAGATATCCAGAATTGAATGCAACACAAGATGAACATTAGCTCATCCCAGATTCTGCTGGCTCCATATCCACACTTCCAAGTGAGTCCCTTTCACCTCTCACCTGGGTCAAGGGGCAGAATGGCCTCTTCCTGTCACTATGAACTTATAATTCTTCTGTTGCTCTCTCCTATTTGTTTACTCAGCTATTTCCTTCAGTGCTTCTTTACAATTTGCCTTGACTGCTCCCTGCAGGAGTGAGTCGTGTATTTTCTCCCATTCCTTATGGGAGCAAGTCCCCCATTCTCCCGCACTCCCCGTGGGACAGAATCCCACAATCTCCCCCGACACCCCGAGGGAGTGAGTCCCCCAATCTCCACCCACCCCCCCCCCACCAATTCACTGCGGGAGCGAGCCCCCCCAATCTCCTGCCCCACTCCCCGCGGGAGCGAGTCCCCTATTCTTCCTCCCACCCACTCCCCGCGGGAGCGAGTCCCCCCATTCTACTCCTCCCCGCCCCCCTCATTCCCCATGGGAATGCATTCCCCCTTCTCCCCCTGTCGCCATGGGAGCGAGTCTCGAATTCTCCCCACAACTCTCCTCAAGTCTCCCAACCTGCCCACTTCCGACCCGTAAGAAACCCACGCAGACACAGGGAGAATGTGCAAACCTCACACTGACAGTTGCCCCAAGGTGGAATGGAACCCGGGTCCCTGGCCCCACGGGGCAGCAGTGCTAACCACTGAGCTGCTGTAACCATCAATATTTGAGGTCATGTTCAATGTCATTCATTGCTGTCTGCATCTGGCTTGTATGTTGCCTTCTCTCTCCACTTGATGCTATTCCTGTTGCGCTTTGATCACAGGACTCTTTGCCGGCCGAAAGTCCGACCATTTCCCAGGTGATTGTTCCTGGAAATGGTAACGCCGATGGGCAAAACGCAGGTAGGCCCCACCCTTAAGCAAGCCGCAAGGCTCAGGTGTGTACGTTTCTCCCCACATACCCCGTGGAGTGATTGCTCAGACACTTTCCCACTGTGTTTGCAGAGGCAAAGGAATCGCCAGAAGCTGAGAAAACTGTGGCCAAGCCAAGCCCCAGGAACAGCAGCCCTGCTTCAGCGGTAAGTGTTGTTGCCTCCTGACCACAGAAGCTGCAGGAGCCAGATCATGGAGCGCTCTCTTTGACCATGTTTTTCTGCTTTCCTGTCCGCTACTCCTCTCCTAATCACTGCATCAGCCCTGTTACACCACTGCCAGATGCCTCACTTGCCTCCATCCCTCCTACCCCACACTACAACATCTTCATTAAGCATCCTGCAGGCGTCATGCCTCATTACCCAGAACCAAGAGAGTCATCAAGGCCGTCCCTTACTTTTCACCACACCTGGTGAGCCTTGGCGTCGACTGTCTGTGTGAAGTTTGCACATTCCCCCCACCGTGTCTGCATGGGGTTCCCTCCGGGTGTTCCGGTTTCCTCCCACATTCCAAACATGTGCAGGTTAGGGTGGATTGGCCGTGCTAAATTGTCCCGTAGTGCCCAGGGATGTGCGGGTTAGGGTGGATTGGCTGTGCTAAATTGTCCCGTAGTGCCCAGGGACGTGCGGGTTAGGGTGGA